>NC_143539.1:11717314-11871595 GCF_031878675.1 Megascapheus bottae
GAGGTAAGAGTCTCTTGGATTCCTTTTTCCCCAGGCTAGCTTCAAAGTGTGATTGATCCACAGATCTCAGCCTTCTGAGTATCCACCAGTGCAGAGAAAGTTCCTCCTTCTTGTTAGCTACAGTTAACCTGTGACCAAAAACGAGCTCTTTGTCAAATTGCAGAGCTTAGAGAACAGTTCATGGAAGTGATTAAAATAAATAAAACTTGTTAAACAAATACCCCAGGCTGACTTTGAGCAAGAGCCTTAGTTCTTAGCCTCTTGAGTACCCAGAATTACAGAGTGAGCCACCGGTACCCAGCTAGTTTCTTATTGATTACTCCTTGGAGTGGCACTTGGGATTTGATGTACTTTATGTAATTTTATCCTAGAAATGAACAGTCTTCTTCATGATTTCTGTAGTTTGATAGAGAGGTTTTCATGACCATCCATAATCACCCAAAATAATTAGTTCCAAACATTTTCAGAATAAGGGTATGAGGAAGAAGGAAAGGGGATTTCTCCTTCATATTCTTCTCTCTCCTTCCCTGTCTACTACTTTCTCTGTCTCTGTCTGTCTGTCTGTCTGTCTGTCTGTCTGTCTGTCTCTCTCTCACACACACACACACACACACACACACACACACACACACACACACACACACACACACTACAGCCTTGCATCCACCCAGAGCATGTAGAGCAAGACACAGACAAGGAAATCACTCCTGGGAATGATCACTCAGGATTCATAGTATCCTATTTTTTCTGGAGTAGACTGGTTTTTTTGTTTTTGTTTTTTGTTTTGTTTTTGGCCAATCATGGGACTTGAACTCAGGGACCAGGTGCTGTCCTTGAGTTTCTTTTGTGCAAGGCTAGTGATCTACCATTTTGAGCCACAGTGCCAGTTCTGTTTTGTTTTTTTTTCTTTTTAATGGTTAATTAGATACAGGATCTTATGGACTCTTCTGCCCCAGTCTGGCTTCAAAACACAATCCTTAGATCTCACCTCTCCAGCAGTTGGGATTACAGGAGTAAGCCATGGCTTACTCCTGCTATACTGGTTATTAACAGCCAGGTTCAGTCTCTCCCCTGGAGAAACAGGTATGCAGAGTTAAGGGATGACCTTTAACCTGTGCAGAGACACCAAATCCAATGATCTCTGCCTAACCACAGATTTCCACACCTGGCCCAGTATCTAGCAGCACCGACAGATTCCTGCTTGCTACTCAGATGCTAAATAATCAAAGGTCGGACCTTAGGAGATGAATCCAGTGACACAGAACACATGTTCATCTATGGTCTGTAGCTAGCTCTCATAGGTTCCTACGGAAAGTCACAGAGCTCTTCAGCAAACAGCTCCCCTACCCAAGCTCACTTCTGGGTGCTTTTGGGACCAGGCTATTCCCTCATTGAGTGCTGGACTGGACTGGTCTGGTCCAGTGTTCCAGATGTATGGACTTTTCAAAATAACATTTGCTGTGTTCATGAGCCTGGTCTCAGGGAGTCTCTATATTTGATAGAGGTAATAGAGGGACTGGGAGCAAGCCATTGGGGGCAGGTAGAGCTTTTCTGGAGGAAGGTGTGCAGTCAGGGACTCATTGGAAGTGCAAATTCCTAGAATAAATGTGTCTGATTTTCTTGCAAGGGGTGGAGACTTTGGGATTGGGGCTTCTCATCAAAAGCCTCCAGGTAGGTCCCAATTAAGGCAAGTTTCAACCTTTCAAGGTGATTTAGCTGCATTTGGTGAATATTTAGCACAATACATTCTCAACTTCTGTGATCATGATTGGCCTATCAGCAGCTGCCATAAAGAGAGACAGGAAAAAGTTCTGCATGTGTAACCAAAGTTCTTCAGTCACTGTGGAGTTCACAGAAACCAGGATACAATCTCAAGCAATCCATGTCTTCCATTCTCTCTGATGGCATGTGACTCTTACCATGATCACAGCGGAGTTTGGATACCTCTGATTAAGGAAGGCTGCTGACTTTCTCATTCAGACACAAAGGTTATTGTTTGATTTAATAAGGCTGGATTTCCTGATTTTCACGGTGCATGAGATAACACCACTCAATACTGGAGTTGGGCTGAGTGGAAAATCCAATGCCTACCCTCCATCTTCCTGCTCAGTCAGATCTCAAGTAGTTTGCTTTTCTATTAAGAGCCTAAGTTGGGGGTCACTGGTGGCTCACACGTGTAATCCTTGCTACTCAGGAGGCTAACATCTGAGGACCATGGTTTGAAGCCAGCCTGAGAAGAACAATCTCTGGGACTCTGATTTCCAATTAATTGGCAAAAAGACTGGAAGTGGAGATGTGGCTCAAGTGGTAGAACATCAATGTCAAGGAAAAAACCAAAAGATAGTACCTGGGCCCTAATTTCAAGCCCCATGACCAACACACACACAAAAAAATTATATAGGGAACAAAAGGGACTTAGGGCAAGTGAGGGTGAGATAATCTCATTCCAGAGACCAGCTCTTCCTTCATCCAGCTCTTCCTTCATGCCAGTGGGCCTTTTTTTTTTTTGCCAGTCCTGGGGCTTGAACTAAGGGCCTGAGCACTGGCCTTGGACTTTCTCAAGGCTAATGCTCTACCACTTGAGCCAGAGCACCATTTCCAGCTTTTTCTATGTATGTGGTACCATGGAATCAAACCCAGTCTTCGTGCATGCTGGGCAAGTAGTCTTGCCACTAGGCCAAACTCCCGGCCCAACCAGTGGGCCTTTTTGTGAGAAGGTTCTTAACATAGACACCATACATATAATACTAGCTACTCAGGAGGCTGAGATCTGAGGATTAAAGTTCACAGCCAGCATGGGCATGAAAGTCTGTGAGACTCATCTCCAATTAACCACCTGAAAAGCAGAAGTGGCACTGTGGCTCATAGAGGTAGAGAGAGCTAGCCTTGAGCTAAAGAGTTCAGAGATAGCACCCAGAGTTCAAGACAGGCCCAGAGTTCAAGCCAGTTACAATACAGTTATCTTCCCTATTTAGAAATATTCCATATTTCTGAGTTCTGCCTTCAGACTTTCTAGTTACTATATTATATTTAGATTACAGTCAATATTTTGAAGTGCTTTCATTTTTCTAGAGCAGTTGAAAATTCAGAAAAAGTTTTTTGGTGCCAGTCCTGTGGCTTGAACTCAAGGCCTAGGTGATATCTCTGACCTTTTTTTTTCCCCCCCCTCAAGGCTAGCACTCTATCACCAGAACCACAGCTCTGTTTCTAGGTTTTTATTTTTATTTTTGTTTTTTTTTGGCAGTCCGGGGCTTGAGATCAAGGCCTGAGCACTGTCCATGGACTTTCTCAAGGCTTTCTATACCACTTGAGCCTCACCACCACTTCTGGCTTTTTTCTATGTATGTGGTACTGAGGAATCGAACCCGGGTCTTTGTGCATGCTAGGCAAGCACTCTACCACTAGGCCAAACTCCCAGCCAATTTTTCTAGGTTTTTACTAGTTAACTGGAGATAAACAGTTTGGCTAGAGTAGCTTTGAACCATGATCCACAGATCTCAGTCTCCTGAGTAGCTGGGATTATGGACATGAGCTATTGAGGATGCCCAAATGAAATTTAAGTGATAGCCTCTATTCTTTAGTGTAAGTGACTTACTGACTCAAACCAGTTCACAGCATTCAGATCCCTTTGGATTGCAATGTCTGGCCTGAATATACAATATCAGTATAACAGCCCACTTCCTGGGTGAATTTTAGGTGGTAAATAGCCAGCACTGAAACTTTGTGCCATTTCTGTGGTGGGGGAAAATTCTCCTGGCAGGGACAGAATTGATGAACCTTTATTCCTTCTGCATCAATGTCTTCTGTTATTGAAAGATGATGCTTTTCTCATTGTTTTTGGAGAGCAGACATTTCAGTCATTCAGGAACAATTCCATGGGAAAACCTTTTGTTAGGTTTCTGTCTACCACTGGATTCTGGGCCTTCTCTGCCTAATATCTCACATTCCCTCTTTTACTCCTAACCTGATGAAATCTTAGCTAGAATAAGACTGAGAGATGTGGATGATCAGAGTAGGGACTGGAATAAAAATACATGATCAGAAGAGGCTTTTGATGGAGAATATGTATACATCTTGACTTCACAATAGCTCAACCTTTGAGAATTTCAGATGTCCATCCACAGGTATGGAGATAAAAGATATTCTTCAAAAAGAAAGAAATGTGCTCATTAGCTGATCTATGAAACTGTCACCACTCTGTATATCATCTTTACAATTAAAATAAATCTAAAAATATTATTAAATTGGCATAGCAGAAATCACCTCAAGAATCACAAGAAATGAAATACTTATTCAGCCATAGTGAACCTCAAAGTTAGTATGAATGAAGGAGCCAGGCATAGTAGCTCATGCCTGTAATCCACATTAATTGGAAAGCAAAGATTAAGGGGACCTTTTTGTTGTATGTCCAGAGTTAGATTTTCTTTTTTTTTTAATGCCAGTCATGGGGCTTGAACTCAGGGCCTGAACATTGTCCTTGGACTTTTCTCAAGGCTAAAGCTCTACCACTTGAGCCACAGCACTACTTCCAGCTTTTTTCTATGTATGGGGTATCGAGGAATCGAACCCCAGTCTTCATGCATGCTACCAAGCACTCTACCACTAGGCCAAACTCCTGGCCCAGAGTTGAATTTTCTTAAGAACATTGCCCTAGAGCCTGGTTATGTTCAGAATCTTTTAAGATTCTTTTTCTTAGTCTTTGTCCCTGCAGCAGTCAGGTGGCTGGTCTCAGAAATCAATCTGTGCTGGAATGTGAGAAGTTACAAGAGAACGTGTGTGTGTTTGTGTATGTGTGTGTGTGTGTGTGTGTATGCTGGTTTTGAGCTTTTGTGTTCAGGGTTAGTGCTCTTACCACTTGAGCCACAGCTCTTCTCAATCGTTTTGGTGGTTAATAAGAGATAGAAGTCATGTGAACTCTCCTGCTTGAGCGGGTTTTGAACTCTGAGCCTCAGATCTCAGCCTCTTGAGTAGCTAGGATTACAGGCATAAGCCACTGGTACCTGACAAGCATGCCCTTTAAGCAAAGTTTACATGCTGGTCATATAGAAATCATTTTTAAAAGCAGGTTTTGGGGTTTGAACTCAGAGCCTGGGTGCTGTCCCCAAGCTAGTACTCTGCCATTTGGGTCACAGCTCTAGTTCTGGCATTTTGATGGTTCATTGGAGACAAGAGTCTCATAGGTTCCTTTGAACCGTTATCCTCAGGATCTCATCTTCCTGAGTAGTTGGGATTATAGGCATGAGTCATTGGTTTCTGGCTATATATGTGTGTCATATTATACCAGATTATTTACATATGTCCCAGATAGTCCAACCTCATTCATCACTTTCCTTATCCTTTAACTTTATCAAAATGAAATCATATATATGAAACTGGGGATTTAATTCAGGGCTCGGTGTTTGGTAGACAAGCACTCTGCCACTTAAACCATGTCCCTAGCTCTTCTTACTTTAGTTATTTTTTCAGATTATAGTCTTGTACTTTTTTCCAGGTGCCAGCTAAGGACCATGATTACTTACCTTTATCTTGCCTGTAGCGGGGATTACAGCTGTGCCACCACAACCAGCTTGCTCTTTGAGAGAGTTCTGATAACTTGTGGTCTACCCTGGCCTTGACCTGCAATTCCCTTGTCTTCATGTTTCCATTAGCTGTGATTTTAGGCATGAGACACGGTGCCTGGCTTCTTCAATCATTCTATTTGAGGATGGATATGTAGTTCCTTTCTTGTAATCACTGAGGTGAATTCTGCCATGCCAATGTATTAAATTTTATCTCTTTTGGATGGGCATCTGAAATCTTTTCAATGTTGTGTTATTGTTAATCAAGGTGCTATAAACATTCCCATGAAAAGGATTCTCTGAGAAGACGTTCCCATTTCTTTTGGACTTATACATGCAGGCGAAGGAGGGAGGGCTGTTCTCTGGGTTGTCCAGATGTGTGTCTAATGCTCAAAGAAATTGCTGAACACTTTTCTCCGTGGTTGCATGGTTTTGGAAGCAGTACGTGGGGCAGCTGGCATCGCATGCTGTGACAGGTGCTGGGTTGCTCATTTTAGTGGATTAACTGTGCCATAGAACATGCATTTTGGAATAAATGTCATCCTTGGAGGGTTTAGGCTTCCAGCAAAACTGCACAGGAGATACACAGTTGTCCCTGTAGTCTACGTCCTGCTTGTGCATGTGTGTACACACACATCACACATGCATATGAGTACACACTCACACACAAACTTATACACATATACATACAAGTACATGCATATACACAAATACACACCATACACACAAGTACATGCATATATACACAAGATTTACACATGTCCATACAAATACACATACACACAGCACAAAAATACAAATAATATACTATACTCACATATAAATATGCACAAATCACATACACATATATGTATTACACACAAGAACACAATGCAGAAATATACACCTAATATACACAATATATACATATACACATAATACATACATATAAAGAAATACACCTACCACACACGTATATATGGATATACACATACACATAGAATCACAAACAGTATAACACATACATACCTACATAAACACATACACACATACAAGCAAACACACACTTACATATAGAACACATATTCACCTGCAAAATACAAACATACACACACAAATATTAACAATATATAATGTGAATGTACACAGATGCATTCATATACAAACATAAACACATGCATGCATACACACAAGTAGTCATACACACAATTACACACTTTTACACAGAAACTCCCCCCTCCACACATACACAAATATATACATATACACATACATATAAATACACAGAGAAAACCCATACACACAAATACACATAAATATACAAATATAAACACAGACATACACAAAAGTGCATTCAAAATACACAAATACACACATACATATAAACACACACAAATACACACATAATCAGAAAATACAAACAGGTGCTGTTGGTTAACGCCTGTCACCCTAGCTACTCACGAGGCTGAGATCTGAGGATCATGGTTCAAAGCCAGCTAGGGCAGAAATATCTGTGAGATGTTTATCTCCAATTAACCAACAGAAAACTAGAAGTAGAGCTGTGGCTCAAAGTGATAGAGCACTAGCCTTGAGTGAAAAAGCTCAGGGACAGGCCCCATGCCCTGAGTTCAAGCCTCAGGGCTGACAATAAATATACAATTAAATTAAAATTAAAATGCACACGCACACACACACACACACACACACCTTGCCTAGGTCCTTCCTTTTGATGTCATGCATGGTCACCTCCCTGCAAACTCCAACTGTTGCCCATCCCCCTCCCTCCCTCCTTACTCATGGCAGCCTGCCTTTAATGTCTCCGATATTTGCTTTATTGGGATGCTAGAATACTGGATTATTGAGTAGGCTTGGTCCACAGCATTAACTTTGCAACCTGCTTTTTTCACTTAGTGTTTGCATGTCAGGATCTCCCCATAACTTTGTTCTATGCTGGTGCTGGGGCTTGAATTCAGGGCTTGTTACTCTTGCTTAGCTTTTTCACTCAATGCTGGTTCTTTACCAATTGAGCCACACCTACAATTCTGGCTTTTTGCCATTTCATTGGAAGCAAGACTTTCTTGAGCTTGTATGCCTGGAATGGCTTTGAACTGCTGTCTTCAGATCTCAACCTTCCAGAGTCGTTAGAATTAGAGGTCTGGTGCCTGTGGTCTGTCTTGTTTTAAGAAGTAGCTACTGTGCATTTTAAATTAGGTTTTTAAAAAAATCTTGCTACTAAATTATTTGGGTTCATTTTACACTTTGGATATTAAGCTCTCAGAAAGACATATGGTGTGCAGTTATTCTCTCCCCTTCTAGAGGCTGTCTCTTCATGCTGCTGATGATTTCCTTTGCCATATAGGAGCTTTTAAACTTGGATGTCACCTAATATGTCTGCTTTTGCTGTTCTTGTCGGTATTTTTGTGTCAAATATAAATATAAATATAAATAAGTATTTAGTGTGATACAATTTTTCTACTGTATTATCTTTGGGTATTTTATTTCTTTTTAAAATTCATTTTCCCTTTTTTATTAGCAAGAATTAACCATACAATGGAGTACAACTGTATATTATAGACATGAATATACTTGAGTTAAATTCACTTCCTTTATCTTACTTGCTCCAAAACCTCTGTCTTCATCTTCTTACTTTTTTTTTGTCAGTCATGGGGCTTGAACTCTGGACCTGGACATTGTCCCAGAGCGCTTCAGCTCAAGCCTACCACTCTACCACTTGAACCACAGTGCCACTTCTGGTTTTCTGGTGGTTAATTGGAGATAAGAGTTACATGAACTTTTGTGTCTAGGCTGGCTTTGAACCACAAAACTCAAATCTCAGCCTTCTGAGTAGCTAGGATTACAGGTGCGAGCCACCAGCACCCAGCTTCATCCTCCTTCTTTTCAAAAGGTTTTAGTGGATTTCATTTTGCTATTCTCCTACATATGATACACATCTATTTATATGTGTATCTAAAATATATTATGTAGCAATATGTAAAATAATATACATTCATATATGTGCATGCATACATGCATATATACATATAACAATTATATGTGCTATTTAAACATACAAATATATATTACCTGAATATATTAATACTCAATAAATATATAATATTCACTTTTATCACTCTCTCTTTTCCCCTCCAACTGGTCTTCTCTCAAATAATCTCCCTTTTAAAAGTCCTGGATGTGTCATTTCTTTTTGGCCCTAAATAATATTCTATTATCTAGATTTTTCAATCATATATTTGTCTGTGAATCTACTGAAGGACGTAATGGTTGCTCTAAAAAAGAGAAAAATATATAAAAGAGATCAATGATTAAAGAAAGACACCTCACAGTTATGAGTTCTTTAACAAGAAATACTAAGATTAAAGACTGAAAGATTAAAAAGCAAGGGACTGAGTCAATAAAAATATAATTTGAAACAAGTCTGTACATAATGAAGGAGGACTACTATTAATTGCTGTCACTATGTTTCTAGGAATGACCACAATGGCAGAAAGAATAAAAAAAGGGGGGAGGGAAGGATGGAGAAAAATGACCAAAAATGAAATAAATAAAAATGAGAATGAAAAAAGTAGTAAAATTTTTAAAATTATGATTAGAAAAATATATTCTTCAGATTTTTGGGGGGGAGGAAACTTATGTCTCCACTGAATTTGTGATCCAGTGTCTTATCTTCTGTGTTTTGGCTTAGTTGGTTTTTTCAATCAGTTTGCTTGACTGGGCATAAAAAGTTCTGCCTTACATACTTGGGGTCTTTGTGACTTCTCATCCAGGTTAATTTACTGGCAGGGCAACAAGCTTTATGTGTCTTGCAGGAGAAAATTGGCTGTTTCTGGTAGCTTAGAAGTGAATGGAGTTGTGTTCTATCTGGTGAGCTTCAGAACTCACTCTGCTCCAGCCTGGGGCCACTATTGTTTTAGCCAGTTCAGCAGAGAGCCTCGGGATGGAGCTGCCTCTGGCTTTACCAGGAGAGGAAAGCTGCCCTATTCTGGGAGGAATTGCTCCCTCCAGGACAGGAATGGATTTGCCCATCTAAGATGACACTGGTCAGATTCTTTGCCCTTTTGAGAAATGGCGCTGCCAACACCACTTTTCAGGCTCCAGTTGTCTGCTAGTTGGTCTGGCAGGGACTTTGCCAGTAGACCAACTGGCGCAGCTGTTGGCTGGTGGGGGAGTGGCACCTTCCCAATGCCAGTCTGCAATCAGGTTGAGAATGTCTTTAGTGAGGTCCTCACACGTCCCCTTGGTTGTCTGCATCTGTCTGTACCAGGCTGGATGAAGAGTCCAGCTTTTAGTCACGCAGTCTGTGCTGCAGGACAGTGAGGCGCTGAGGCTCTGGAGCTTTTGTCTTGGCACAGCTGCCAGTTTTGGAGGAAATTCTCTTCATTATTTTCTCAAATATTTCTTCCATAACTTTCATGGTTTCTTCTCCGGAGCTCCCCACTATAGGCTGGCTTTATCTTTCTCATGATTCTTAGTTATTTTGGACTGTTGCATGTGAAAGTGTCTGTTGACACATTCTCAAGCTCAGAAATTTCTTTCTTCCTCTGAACTCATGAATGAATCCAGAGAATCTTCATCTCCCTGCTCACATTGTGTATCTTCTATAACCTGACTGTCTACTGGAGCTCTTAGAATATTAATAATGATTTTTTTTGAATTCCAAGTCTGATAGTCAAAGTATCTCTAGTCAGTTTTCTCTTGCTAACTACACCAGATGCAACAAGTAATATGAAGTCAGTAAACCAGAGTTTATAGTATTTAATGCTATTTTTTTTTTTTTGCCTGTTCTGGGGCTTGAACTCAAGGCCTGGGCACTGTCCTTGGGCTTTCTCAAGGTTAGCTAGGGTTCTACCACTTGAGCCAGAGCACCATTTTTGCCTTTTTCTGTATGTGTGGTACTGAGGAATCCAACCCAGGGCTTTGTGCTTGTAAAGCAAGCACTTTAACACTAGGCCATGCACCCAGCTGTCGGGGTCCTTCTTCCCCAGTCCCTCTCAACTAGTAGGAGGGATGGGGAAAAACACTCCCGACCAGTACGAGCTGTGAGAGGAAAGGGCCCATTGACCTCAGCCTTCCTTCCCTGGGGCATGAACAGAGTCACCCCGCAGCTTCATCAAGGCAGGAAAATCTCTCTCTCCCTTCCCCACCCCCCTCCTTATATTCCGTGCCTCAGCCTATCAGCACAACAGGTGGGCAGGACAAATTGGTCCTCGTGTTTACCCCTACTACAGGCCTCAGCAGAAAGTTATTAGACATGGCGTTACTTGGCCCCCAACACCAGCTCTGTTATTTTAAATTTATTATTTTATGCAATTTATTATATTGTATGTTATGCAATTATTTTAATTTTATTATTGCTTCTATTTTATGTTATGATTTTTATGGTATTATTTTATGTTACATTTAAAATTTTATTTATTCCTGTTTATGTTTTAGTTTGTTATATATTGTTTTTTTACATACAATAAAATGATATTTTATTTCATGTTTTTATTGTATTAGTTTGCTATTTTTCACTTATTTCATTATTTATTTATTTATGTTTTTACCAGTCCTGGATCTTGAACTCAGGGCCTGAGCACTGTCCTTGGGTTTTCTCAAGGCTAGAGCTCTACCACTTGAATCACAGCACCACTTTCAGCATTTTTTTTCCCTCAGTATGTGTTAACAAGGAATTGATCTTGGGTCTTCGTGCATGCTAGGCAAGCACTCTACCACTAAGCTAAACTGTTATGTTATTTTCTATTTTATTATTTTTATTTTACTTATTGTCATTTATTTTACATTATATCATTTTATTATATTTTTTTCTTTTTAAAACTCCTATTATAAACAAGTTATACAAAGTGATTACAATTCCATAAGTTAGGTAATGAGTTCAGTGCTTCCTGGACAAGCTCACCCCTTTACTTTCTCTCTCCTTGTCCACAAGATGCATAGCTCATTTTTATATAGTATATATTGAATATAATGACTGTATTTGCTCACTCTTCATCCCTCCATTCCTGTGCCCTACTTGTGACTCCTTCCAAACATACACATACAGACATACACAGAGAGAGAGAGAGAGAGAGAGAGAGAGAAAGAGAGAGAGAGAGAGAGAGAGAGAAGAGAGAGAGAGAGAGAGAGAGAGAGAGAGAGAGAGAGAGAGAGAGAGAGAGAGAGAGAGAGAGAGAGAGAGAGGACATGTTTCTATTTCCAAAGTGTATCCTCCTGTAGTCAAGTTTTTTTTTCTTTTGCATGTGAAGGGCTAGAGCCCTAGGCTATCATATCTACTTATATTTTAGATATAGCTTGCACTTGTGAGTGAAAACACACATCATTTATCTTTCTGGGCTTGACTTATCTCACTTACATGATTCGTTCTACATCTATCCATTTCCCTGTAAATGGCATGATTTTAGTCTTTCCAATGAATTGGCGAAATTGCATAGTGTACAGCTACCACATTTTTTTGGAACCACTCATTTATAGTAGGGCATCTGGGCTTTTTCCACACTTGAATATTCTGAATAATGAGGTAATGAGCACAGGTATGCAAGTATCTTTATGATATCCTGATTTGTAATGTTGTGGGTAGGTGTTCAACAGTGGTATGGCTGGATCATAGGGTAGTTCTAGTTTTAGTTTTTTGAGGAGCCTCCAAACTGCTGTCCAGAGTGATTGTCCTAGTTTACATTCCCACTAATAGTGTAATAGGGATCCTTTGTTTCCCACATTCCTGCCAGTATTTGTTGTTGGAATTCATGATGGTGGCTAATGTAACTAGAATGAGATGGAATCTCAATGTTGTTTTGATTTGCATTTCCCTTATGGCAGAGGATGTTGAACATTTCCTCTTGTGTTAATTGGCCATTCTTACTTCTGAGAAGTTTCACTTTAGCTTCTTTGCCTATTTATTGATTGGTTTATTAGTTTGGGGTGGGGGCTAATGTTTTCAGCGCCTTGTATATATTGGATATTAGGCCTTCGTGAGATGTTTTGTTGGTAAAGGTCTTATCCCAGTCTGTTGGTTGTCTTTGTAGTTTATTAACTATATCCTTAGATGTGCAGAAACACAGCCAAGTTTAATGTATTCCCACTTGTCAAGTCTCTATTTGCTATGCCCCTGGGACTCTTTTCATATCTATGCCTGTGAGTTCTAGTGTTCCTTCCATTCTCCTATTCCATCTTGCTGTAGTTTGAAATTTCAGGCTTGATGTTGAGGTCTTTTATTTATCTTGACTTGATATTAGTGCAAAGTGACAGACAAGGAATCTAATTTTAGTTTTCTTTATATGGACGTCCAGTTTTTCCAACACCAATTATTGAAGTGGCTGTCTTTTTTTTTCCCAATGTGTATTTTTGCTGCTATGTCAAATGTCATCTGATTGTAGGTATATGGCCTTATTTTGGGGTCTGATCCACTGATCTTCAGGCCTGCTTTTGTGCAAGTATTAAGTTCTTTTTGTTATTATAGTTATTATTATTATAGTTCTATAGTAAAATTTGAGCTCTGAAATTGCAGTACCACTAGTATTGTTTTCTTTTGCCTAAAATTCTTTGGCTATTTGAGATTTTTTTGTCATTCCACAAGTCTTTGTGGATTGTATTCTCTGGGTAAAGAAGGCCACAGGGAGTTTGATGAGGATTGCATTGAATTTGTAGGTCACCTTTGACAATATGACCATTTTCATGATAGTAAGTCCACCTTTCCATGAACAAGGGAGGTCTTCCCATTTCCTGATGTCCTCTTTGATTTCTTTCTTTCACTTTTTTTTTTAAAGTTTTCATTGTAGTGGTCTTTTGCTTCCTTTGCTAGGATTTTTCCTAAGTATTTTACTTTTTTGAGGTTATTGCAAATGGTATTACTTTCCTGCTTTCCTCACGAGACATTGTTGGTTGATTTTGCATCCTGCTACTTTGCCAAAGTCAATGATCTAGGATCTTGGGAGTGGAGTCTCCCAGGTCTTTTAGAAACAAGATCATGTGATCTGACAATAGGAATAGTTTGACTTCTTTCTCTACACAAATCTTTTTTTCTATCTTTTGCTTGCATTATTGCTCTGCCTAAGAATTCTAGCGTTGTATTTTAAAGGGTGAAGAAAGTGTTGTTTCTGATTTTAGAGGAAGTATTTTTTTTAATCATTTAGTGTAATGTTGACTTTTGAACTGTCGCACACACCCTTTAAGGTATGTGTTAAGGTGTGTTTCTTTTTCCAGCTTTTCCAGAGCTTTTTTTAAATTTTTTTTATTTTTCATATAATTTTTATTGTAATTAATAGAAGGGTTACATTACATTCGCCAGATGGAAGGTACATTACTTCACATACATTGATACCCTTTCTCATGTCTGGTCCCCATTTCCCTCCCCCACCCCCACCCTCATGTTGTTTTCCCCCCTTTCCTATCCAATTTCAAATAACCAAATACGTATATATCCAATATATCAGATAACCAGGTGAAATACTGTAAGAATATGAGATAACCAAGGGAAAGCAAAAGAGATGAGAGATAACATAGTACATTAAGGACAACAATCACTCATTATATGGCTTTTGTTTCTATATCCTAGAGGTCTTTTCATTTGGCATCATACTGTATGGCCTTATGTATCTAGGTTTTGCTCTATTGCAAATCTCTGCTAGAAGAGTCCAAGGTTTCTACTGATTATGGCAAATGAGGGAAACCATTGAGCCTATGTTCCTTTGAGTCTGGCTTACTTCACTTAATATGATTTTTTCTAAGTCTTTCCATTTCCTTACAAATGGGGACACACTGAAACTTTACAAGAAGGAATAGGAGACACACTAGGCCTCCTTAGCACAGGCTGAAACTTTCTTAATAAGGACCTAGAAACACAACAAATCAGAGAAAGGCTGGATAAGTGGGACTGCATTAAACTGCAGAGCTTCAGTATGGCAAAGGACATAGCTAGTAAACCAATTAGGAAGCCTACAGAATGGGAGAAGATCTTCACTAACCATACAACGAACAAAGGCCTCATATCTAAAATATATCAACAGCTCCAAAAATTGAATCACTCCCAAACTAATCTCCAAAGAAACAACCATCCCATCAAAAGATGGGCCAAAGACTTAAAGGAGTCTTCTCTGAAGAAGAAATAAGAATGGCCTATAGACACATGAAGAAATGCTCAACATCTCTGGTCATAAAAGAAATGCAAATCAAAACAACTCTAAGATTCCATCTCACTCCAGTTAGAATGGCCAGGATCAAGAAAACTAATAACAACAGATGCTGGAGGGGATGTGGCCAGGAGGGATCACTACTACACTGCTGGTGGGAGTGCAAACTCGTTCAACCACTAGGAAAAGCAGTGTGGCAATTCCTCAAAAGACTAAACATAGAGCTCCCCTATGACCCAGCAATTCCACTACTTGGCATTTACCTAACCATCCAGAAACAAGGGCACACTAAATCCACTAGCACAACGATGTTCATTGCAGCACTATTTACCATAACAAAGATATGGCACCAACCCAGATGTTCCTCAGTTGATGAGTGGATCAACAAGATGTGGTATTTATACACAATGGAATTCTGTGCTGCTGTCAGAAAGAACGACATCTTCCAGAGCTTTTTGTTTTGTCAGTTATGGGGCTTGAACTCAGGGCCTATACACTGTGGCTGAGTTCTTTTTGGTCTAGGTTAGCAGTCTACCACTTTGAGTCATAGCTCTTCTGTTTTGTTTTGTTTTGTTTTTTTTGAGTAGTTAATTGGAGATTGACCATTAACAGGGACTTTTCTGTTAGACCTGGCTTCAAACCATGATCCTCAGCCTTCTGAGTAGCTAGGATTATAGGCATGAGCCACCAGCATGGCTTCTAGAGCTTTTAAAATGAACAGATATTGGATCTCATTGAAGGCTTTTTCTGTCTATTGAGATGTGATACTTATCTTTGGGTCTGCTGACCTTTAGCCTTTTACTCTATCTTTATTCAAGGTAGATGAAGAGAGAAGACAAGGCCTTTTCTGCAGGATGTGTTTTATTTTTATTTTATTCTTTTCAGGGCAGACTTTTTTAGAAATAGGCTCTCCTGGCATATTTCACAATGGTTTCTTTCCTTATGCCTTGATGGGAGCATAGAGGATTCCCTGGAACTTGATTCAGGTCATGGAGGTAAAGGATATGAAATCTCCAAGACCCACTCTTCTGGACTTTCAACTTGACCACACTAAGCTTACAGAGTTTGGAAGCAATGTTTAGGTTTCCCTGGCCTAATTCTGCTTCCCTCATGGATTACTTTGATCTGTGCATCTCTGATTTACCAGTCTCCCTTTCCACTTTGGAGGAAAGGAGGACCCTGTGAGGCTTTTGCCTCATCTCAATGGATCCAGCTGAGAAAGAGATCAGAACGTTCCTTCTCTCTTTCCTCCCTGAAAAGAGTGTCTCCCACTGGCCAGCCCATGCTTCCTCCTCATGAGATCACACATAGTCTCACACTTCTCTTTTTTCCTTCAGAACTTGGTTGGATCATATTTTCCCATTCAAGTGGCCTCCATCAACAAAGCTCAAATCCCCGATGGCTTCCTTAACCCTGCCTCAAATTCCCTATAAACAGCCATTATAAAGTCTCCAAGTGCCAGATCACGACAGGAAACACTGCTTGACTAAATCTCATTGTGATGGGGCCATTCAGTCTTTCAAGGTCAGGTGGGGAGTGCAAACAAGCTGAAGACAAGACAGAGAGGAGCTCCACCAGATCAAATCCCGGGTTTATACAGAAGAAGGGGTGCCCTTAAAATAGATGTCTAGAGACTCTGGTTCTCATGTTTGATTTTGCTGACAAATTGCCAGCTGACCATGAACTCTTTCTTTTCAGAGGCCTTCAACACCCAAATTCCAAGGGCGGTTTTTCCCCATCTTAGAGTTTCAGTAAGCACTGTCTGATGGAATTAAGTTAAACAAAATTACAAGGTAACTGTGTTTTTATGGTTACAGCAGCAGAAGGCACAGGCTATGTTAACTGTTGTTCTATCCATTTTAGACCTGAACTTGGAAAGGGATGAGAAATATTAACAGAGAGATTTCCATTTTTCTGCACCCCAGGGGATGGCCATTTCTCTGCCATGCTGAGTTTGGGGAAGGGGAGGAATCATCTTAATATGGCCTCATATGACCCTCATTTTCAGCCCGTTCATGTCCTGCCAGGCAGAAAGGGGATTTCTAGCTTTTAAGAAGAGGATGAATCAAATCTGCAGCAGCAATGAGCTTACCTTGGCATTTTTAAAAACAATTTTCAGCAGCATTCAGAAAGTTTTGCCAATGTTTGCATTTAATAGCTTCTGCCTTGGCAAAATTATTAAGGTTCCCAACTGTGATTGCAATGGTTCTTGGAGCAGGGGCCAGTTGTAAATTGCTGCCAGAAATTAATAGTAAAGTATGGTATAAGATGTGGCAAAATAATCAAACAAGAATGAGTGAGGGAAGAATTTCCATGAAAGAAATATAAAAGGATGGATGGATGGATGAATAGATGGTGAATGGTGGATGGATGAATAGTGGAAGAATAATGGATGAGTAAAAGATAGTGGATGGATAGACAGATGGGTGCATAGAAAGACGTATGTATATATGTATGATGGTAGATGTATGGATGAAGATTGGGATGGATGGTAGATGGTGGATGGATGGATAGTAGATGGATGGAATGATAAGGAAGGAAGGATGATGGATGGGTGAATGAGCAGGTATATAGACCGCTAGGTAGGTATACATGCATTTATGTGGGTATATGTATATTATATTAATTGTATATAAATGTGTACATATGTAATTTTTACTTTCATGGTTTCGATCTGAAAGGAAAACCCAATGGAGAAATGAATTGTCTCCACGGCTTCTGTGGTTTTCATCTCCCCCAACATCTTTCCAGCAGCGAATGTGGCCATTGAATTTCCTATTTTAATGCCTGAGTTGAGCAAATTCAAATGCCTACAATTAAAAAGTAGATGCCTCCAAGATTTGTGTTTGGGGCCAGAAATTCAGTTGTATGTATAAAATTTAAAGATTGAAGTCATTTCTTTTGAAAGCCCTCACTTGCAGATCCAACCAAACACATTAGGCAGAATCCATGGAATGGACATTTTGTTGTGCTGTAGATTGTATATAATGTTATTTCTGGGTAGTGTAATATTTTAAAAATATTTAAAGAATTGAAATACAACATGAACACAGCAACATATGTCTGTGACATTAATAGGAGAGTGCATCTTGTTAGACTATAAGGAGACTTGAGACAATTAAGGAGTTGTTCACTAACACTGCCTTCTCCCTAGGGAAGAAACCAGGCCATAGAGAACACCGAGTAGGAGGGATACTACATTAAACTGAGGATGCGTGGGGCTTGTTCTCAACTCTAGGATCTGAAGCACAAGGCTGAGACCCTATTGCTCTTCCTCGATGGGTCCCTGGAGGCAAGGCCTGTTGTCATATGGAAAATGAGCCCTGTGAAAAGGCAAGAGCCATGAGTTTTGGGGAGTTAATTTGAGTATAAAATTTAGCATCCAGAGGGTACTCTTAGAGTCAAGCTTTTGGTGCCTATTTCTAGGGCATACTTATCACAAGGGCTCCATGTTACACATGTGAAAATAGACCTTCATCAAGGTAGCATTGTTGTCAGGATTCCAGACATCTGAAGATCATTTTCTGAAGGCTGGTTTCCCCTGGACTCTTGTCAGAGGAAACCTGACATGAGACAGGTGCATGTGGGTGCTGTTCACCTCCAGGTGGCCTGAACAGTTCCACTTGCTGAAGATGCTGGCTTAGCTCACAGGATGGACAGGGACTCCAATGGAAGTCAAATGTCATTCACACTCTACCACAGTACTTGGTTTCATAACATTCTTTCTGTAGCTGCTTCCGTACTGTGCAGAATCCTCTTATTTGTTACAGGAATGTCTCCAGATTGGGTTTAGCATTAGAAGTTTGCAAAAGAAAGAAAACTCACGAAAAACCAAAACAAAACAAAAAAAAAGAAAGGAAAGAAAACACAGATTTGGGGCCGGGAGTTTGGCCTAGTGGTTAAAGTGCTTGCCTAGCACGCATGAAGACCCGGGTTCGATTCCTTGGTACCACATACATAGAAAAAAAGCCAGAAGTGGTGCTGAGGCTCAAGGGGTAGAGCTCTAGCCTTGAGAAAGTCCAAGGACTGTGCTCAGACCCTGAGCTCAAGCCCAGGACTGGCAAAAAAAAAAAAAAAAGAAAACACAGATTTTTCCCAGACCTTCCAGTAAAATTCCCAGGGCTGATGTTAACTGGCTCAATTTATAACACATGCCCATCCCAGAGACAATCTCTTAATCTTAATTGGTCATTCCTAAATCAAGTGGCCTTTCTAGAATATGCATGTGATGGTAGTCTGTGTGGGTGTGTTTTCAAGACTTTCAAGGCAGCTGAGGATTGATGAAGCACCCTGTACTCTTAGCTACTTAGGAGGCTAAAACTTGAAGATCAAAGTGTGAAGCCAGCCTGGCAGGAAAGTTGGTGAGACTTTTGTCTCAAATTAACCACGGAAAATTCTGAAGTGGAACTGTGGTTCCACTGGCAAAGCACCAGCCTTGAGTGACAAAGCCCTTGAGTGACACAGAGCCCAGGTCCTGAGTGCAAGCTCCAGTATTGGTAGACAGTTACACACACACACACACACACACACACACACACACACACACACACACAATTTTATGGGAAGGGAAAGGAAAGTTTCTTCCTCAAAGGGAGAGCACAGAACCAATGATAAGAAAAGGACACAAGAATTCCATCACATTCAATTGAGAAGTTTCTAGGATGAGGGCAAATTTTAGGCCACCAACACCAGATGACACCTGATCTGAGTACCCTAGCTGTGCCTAGGATGGATTCATGCCAAGTGAGTTTTCATGCAATGAGAAAGAAAAGAAGAAGGAGATGGTAGTGGTAGAGGCTTTTGTACTTTTTCCAGACTCCTTTCTGGGCTAACTCAGTTGCTAACTGTGGCTTTCTAGAGGCTCACCATGCTCTGGAAAATTGTTCAATAGAAAGTTTTCACCTTCAAGGGCTTGACAGGGGGACATGAAAGCCCAGCCCCTTGTCTCCAGGTCATATAAGAAACATGACTTTTCAGTGTTAGAAAAGACACATGAGACATAAAAGAGACCACACTAAAGCTACCAGTACAACCATGCTCATTGCAAAATTATTTACCATATCCAAGATATGGAATCATCCCAATTGCCCCTCAATGGATGAATAGATCAAGAAAATATGCAATTCTTCTCATGATATTGTACTATTCATAAGGAAATGGAACGACTTAGAAAAATTATAAAAGCAAAATAAGCCAAACCCAGAGAAATGTAAGTTGTATGATTTCCTTCATTTTTGGTAGCTAGAATGTGCCTATAAATCTATAAATAAACATACTATGTAGTAAAAATAATAGACATTGGAACATGATAAATTATATAGGACTCTAGGCATTCAGACACAGTGAGCCCAAAGGAGGATATACTTAAGGCAATACAAAAGCACAATGCCTTTGTGCCTCTGATCATACAAAATAATATTTATGAAAATGAATTCCAGGAAATGAAAACAAGAGGGTATCATTTGTTATTTGTTTGTTGAGGGACAAAGGGTAAACAAATGCATCAGTAATACTTGCTAGACACTATGTGGAAAATGAATGCTGATGTACAGAGGGGTTACAAGTACATAAGTCAGGTAAAGAGTATATTTCTTTTTTCTTTTTTTGCCAGTCCCAGGCTTGCGCTCAGGGCCTGAGCACTGCCCTTGGACTTTCTCAAGGCTAGAGTTCTACCACTTGAGCCACAGCACCACTTCCAGCTTTTTTCTATGTATGCTAGGCAAGCCACTAGGCCAAACTCCTGGCCTTAAGAGTATATTTCCTTTTGGATAATGTTACCCCTTCCCGCATTCTCTCCCAGTTTTTCCTTACCACCCTCCACCCACAAGTTGTAGAGTTTACCATTTTCCAGTGTCTAGTGGGTATCACTGATGCATTTGTTTACCCTTTGCTCCTTCATTTCTGTGTTTCCCCTTTCCCTCCCAATGACAGATACGTTAAGAAACAAGATTAAAAACAAAACAAAAGAAAAACAGCTAAAAAGAAAAAAAAATCCCTGGTTTCCATTTCCTCGAGTTGATTTTGATAAATATTATTTTGTATGATTGGATGCACACAGACATTGTGTCTTTGTGTGTCTCCCCTAAGAGTGTCTTCCTTTGGTCTCACTGTTTGTGCATGCCTAGAATTCTGTATAATATATTATGTCTTGGTATATTTTAATTCTAGCTTCTGCATATGAGAGAAAATATGCACCGTTTGTCTCTCTGAGCTTGGCTTACATCACTTAAAATGATTTGTTCCCTGCAAATGACATAATCTTATTCTTTCTAATGGCTGTGTAAAATTCCATTGTGTATAGGGACCACATCATTTGGATCCACTCATCTATTGTAGGGCATCTGGGCTCTTTCCACAACTTGACTATTGTGAATAATGCAGCAATGAATATGGATGTGCAAGTGTCTTTACAATATCCTGGCTTGAAATGTTCTAGGTAGATGCCCCAAGTGGATGGGTGATAGGGAAGACCTATATTTAGTTTTTTGAGGAACCTTCAGACCTCTTCCAGTTTTTGTTTGACAGAAAAGATTGCTTTTTCTCACAGTGGGACAACTAGAGAGTTCCATGTCCTGTCCCAGAATGCCTTGTGTGATTAGGTTGTGGCCAGACTCAGCAGAATGCTCTTCTCTGCCTGCTTCTTTCCCCAGTCTCTCCCTCTTTTTGACTTTCCTCTTTACTTCATCTTTGAACTCTCTGTAAGACATTTTTCCCTCTTGGGCTCTGCTTGAAGGGGTCTAGGCCTACATGGGCCTGGCTTCAGTACTGAAGCACCAAGTCAAATTCTAGACTAGCCTGGTGTTGTGTGATAAGGTGTAACTCCCATAGACTTTATTCCCTTGCCAAGCACAAGGAACCAGGCTTTGTGGACTTGCTGTAGTCAATCCCACTCTGAGGGCTTGTAACTTCTAGGCCTTCCTGGTGGCTTGTTTAAGTGAGATAGTTCCAGAAGGCTAGGAAAGCTCCTGAGATCATTGTAAAGAATGCAATGGGCTTATAATAAAGTCCATAGAGAAGGACATAGGCACACACAGACACTAGAGGGGGTGGGGATAGGACTGAGAAGATTAAGGGGGTTGTACCCCAACACTCTCTTCCTTATAGGCAAGAAACCAGACACCATTGACAATTCAGACATTTTTTTTTGCCAGTCCTGGGGCTTGAATTTTGGGCTTCAGTGCTGTCCCTGAACTTTTGTATCCAAGGCTAGCACTTGAGCCACAACCCCACTTCTGGCTTTTTGTGGTTAATTGGAGATAGGAGGCTCATGAACTTTTTTGCATGGGCCGAGTTTGAACTGCAGTCTTCAGATCTCATCCTTCTGAGAAGCCTCTAGCACTTGACTAAGACTTGTATTTAAAAAAATGATTTAGCTTAATTTATTATTTTAATATCTTTAAGTGGTTGTACAGAAAGGTTTTAATCTACCAGAAATTATTTATTTATTTAGTTAGTTAGTTATTTAGTTAGTTAGTTATTTAGCCAGTCCTGGGCTTGAGCTCAGGGCCTGAGCACTGTCCTTGGACTTTCTCAAGGCTAGAGCTCTACCCCTTGGGCCTCAGCACCACTCTGGCTTTTTTCTATGTATGTGGTACCGAGGAATTGAACTCAGGTCTTCATGCATGCTAGGCAAGCACTCTACCATTAGGCCAAACTCCTGGCCCCAGAAACCTTTTATTTTTAATATTTGCCAAAGGGGCTTCAATTCAACATGTTAATACATATGCAATGCATCTTGTTGCAATGTGCATCTTGATGTATATGTGTATATATATATATATATATCTTTCTGTCAGATCTGTCTCTCTGTCTATCCGTCTCTATCTATATACACCATTTTTGTGGAGCATCAAGACTTCTGAATTACTCTCTACTTAATCATAGCAGTCACAAGAGAAGTCTAATCAGATGACAACAGGTTTATCAATTTATGCTACTTATGTAACAAGAAGTTAAGAACACAGTACTTATAACTCCTTGTAATGAAAATTTTTTTTCTTTAGGGAGGGCTATGTTTATATAGATGCACATTAATTTAAACTTTTTGACCTCATTTGCATTCTCAAATTATAGTACTGTAATTTCCTTCTCCCCACTGCATTCACTCTTAATTAATCTTAACTACTCTCCAGCTTTTCTGATTTCTATTATCACTATTTAAAGTTGAGAAGAGTTTTAATAGATCCAAATCGCATATTCAAATGAGTTTCTTTTTTTTTCTCCTAAAGTCATAATGACTTGAAATTTTATTTTATTTGGGCCCAAAGTATTACCTGAAAAGTAATTTGATTGTTTTACAATTTAAATCATCTGTGTGGAATAAAATTAATTAACCTTATTTACATGTGTGAGAACATTATGACACTCTAACCAATTAACATTGTTTTGAGAGCAGGAAGCTCTGACTTGTTCTGGGGCTCTGTGGCTGACATGTTTGAGATTTTCAATTCACGGAGATGGAGACATCTAGGCTCATGAGTTCCCACTTTGGGCTAAAATTCTAGCAATATAATTGTTTGCTGTGCTGTCTGTGGCAATGGTGTTTTCTCTGTGACAGAACCATGGCTGACTGAAACCCAATTTTATGCAGAAGGCTTGTTGTCCAGCTTGGGAAGAGGCCGAAAAAGACACACATGGACCTAGAATATTCTTTTCCAGCTCTACCCTGGAAGAAGCCCCAAGAACATCATTCTCTGCCCACATCTTTATAGGCACCAGGCCTAACAGCCTTCCTAAGCAAGCTTATAGGAATACACATGACAGTTTATGGTACAGTCAACACCTGGCAGGCCCAGCAGGGTCGCTTATGCCTGTAATCCCAGCTACTCTGGAGTTATAGATAGGTGGATCACAGTCGGAGCCAACCAGGGCCAAAGCAGAAGAGTTTACCTGAAAAACTAAAGTGCAAAAGGACTGGGAGGGCCTGACTCAATGGTGGAGTGCTTAAGTATGAGGTTCTGAGCTCAAAATCTCAATAAAAGAGGTCTGGCATAGGGAGGTTTAGTAATGCCCAAAGGTGTAACTCAGGCTGTGAGTTGAGTCTAAGTTGTTCCTTGTCACTTGGACTGTTCAAACAGCTCTATCACAGTTCTTGGTACTCACAGTGGTCCTTCTGTCATTATGTCCTTCACTTTAGAGCCATGGTTATTTCATTGAAGAATGAAGTTCATTGAAACTGAGATAAAAAGTAGTTCACAAATTTTGTACGGCCTCTTTCTGCCTCTGTAGGAAGATTGCTTCCAGTGAGGAATGAAACCACTTGTTCTACCCTTCCCTATAGACTCCCTTTCTTAGTCGTGTGTGTGTGTGTGTGTGTGTGTGTGTGCATGTGTATCACTCAAGACGGTGCTTTACCAGTCTGATTAACTGGAGTTGAGAGTCTGTCACAGACTTTCCTGCCTGGACTAGTCTCAAACTGTGCTCCTCAGATCTCAGCTTCCCCATTAGCTGGGATTACAGGTATGAGTCCCAGGTGCCTGGCATTGGTCTTTTCACTTGTTGTGCTTCCTCTTTTCCTGTGCTATTCCTCTGCATGGAATGTGTGCTTTTTCTCCTCTTTGCTCTGTTCTCATTTTGGTCCTATGGCATCGTTAGCTTTCTTGATAGGGTTAAATACCAGCTGAGCTAATACAGAACTCCTGAACAAGAGTTGCTGACTGGCCTCTCCCACAGGATACTAACCACAGACTCTTTTTTCCCCCCCTTTCTTCTTGAAGATTTTTATTTTTGTTATCTAAGTAGTTATACAAAAGAGTTGTCACTTAACAAGGCAGTTTTTAAATACAAGAGATGCTATTCTCAAGGGTTGCACAGTATCTGGCTGTTTTGGGTACAGTCAGCTGAATAGCAACTGAGTCTTCCAAAATTGTCTTCAGCCAGGTGGCTCCCGCCTGTCATCCTAGCTCCTCAGGAAGTTGAGATATGAGGATCATGGTTTGAAGCCACCTGGGCAACAAAGTTCATGAGACTTATTTCTCCAATGACCCAGTGAAAAAGCCAGAGATTACCTAGAACATTGTCTGGGAATTGGCAGCTCATGCCTATAATCCTAGCTACTCAGGAGGCTGAGATCTGAGGATCACAGTTGAAAGCCAGCTTGGGTAGGTAAGTCCAGGAGATTCTTATCTCCAATTCACCACCCCAAAACTAGAAATGGAGCTATGGCTCAAAGTGGTAAAGTACTGGCCTTGAACAAAAAAAAATCTCATGAATAGAACCCTAGGCCCTAAGTTAAAGCCATAGGACCAGCACATGCATGCACACACACACACACACACACACACACACACACACACACACACACACACACACACAATATCTTTATCTCTGCATATTTGGCTTATGCACCTTGAATTTTGGCAGAACAAGTATTGTTTGTATTTGAAGTTGGTGTCAGTGGTGTCCTGACAGTCTATTTTCTCAGTCATGGTCAGGTGGGACCTTATGATAGATCACAGATTGCTGGCCCAGTCTCCTGTCCACTCCTTCTTGGATTCTAAGATGATTATAAAGAGGTTGCTGGAGAGAATGGCTCAGGGCAAAGGACACTGATGGAAAATGGAGGCAGGAGTGCCTAGTATTTATCTTGTCCTCAGTTAGTTCATAATCTGTAGTTAAAAGTCTCTGTGTGTGTGTGTGTGTGTGTCTGTGTGTGTCTGTGTTTGTGTGTGCTGGTACTGAGAATTTGAACTCAGAGCGTCACACTCTTCCTTAGCTTTTTATGCTCAAGACTGGCACTTTACCACTTGAGCCACACCTCCAATTTTGGCTTTTGGCATTTTGGTGATGAATTGGACCTAAGTGTTTCACAGACTCCTTTCCTTCCTGGGTTGGCTTTGAACTGTAATCCTCAGATCTCAGCCTCCCGAGTAGCTAGGATTCCAGGCATGAGCCATCAGCCCCTCACAGAAATCAGAGTTTTTCAGCAAAAGCAGTTGAAGGGATGAATGCACATTTAAGGAAGGAGACTATGATGTCAGACTTACTCACTACTCATTCAACATATGTTAATGACAGAGCCAGATCAGTAAACTACACAGTAGGTAACATGGGCTAAATAATGTGCTTATAAATAAAGTGTGGAGGGTCATATTTCTGCAGTGAAGAGGGAATTCTGGGAAGTAGTGCAATCAGGATTTAGCAGGGTCTCCTTTCCTTCAAAAGGGAAATGGTGGTCCAAGAAGAGAGCTGGTCCAAGCAGCATAGGAGTCCTTTAATTCTGCTGTTAGATAACTTTGTCATCTCAGTCCACTCATCACCTTAGAACTTTCATTTTGTTCAGACATCCCCTGAAATTCCTTATCATCATTTCTCTACCTGGACAGCCTCTGGCTCTTTCCACAGTAGTCTATAAAGTTTTGGGCTTTTGTCTTTTGCAATCTATTACTAGATTGGGAGGTAAAGCTGAGGTCTTTTTAATCCATAACCTTGAGGCATGATGGCTAGACCCAGAAAATCTCTCTCTCTCTCTCTCTTCTCTCTCTCTCTCTCTCTCTCTCTCTCTCTCTCTCTCTCTCTCTCTCTCTCTCTCTCTCTCTCTCTCTATTTTATCATGGACTCAAGGTAGTCCTACTTTCCTGCTCACTGCAGTGGCTGGGTATGTAAAAACAAGAAAGCCACAATACAGTGCTCTTCTGCACATGCGCAGTCTACATGTGACTTGTGCTGGCTCATTAGAGTGATATTCAACAGTGAATCTTTCCGATCTGCTGTGCCATTTACTCTAGGCCTCCGGGCCCTGCTTCTTTCATGGGTTTAATTTTCTTCTGTGTGACTGAGCAGCAATTCTGCTTCTGAGATCAGGATGGTATTTTGTGGTCTTTGTTCATCCTGATGTAATGGGAGCCTGTGTTTCTCCAGCCGTGGCTTCTCCAGCTGTGGTTTCTCTAGCTGTGGTCTTAGATAAAAACTATAACGCAATGAATATTTAGGCTCCCATGTCCCATGGAGGACCTAAGGTCTGAAGAAGTTTTTCCTCCTGCTGGTGGATTTGCAAAATATGTGCAACAACCTGGATATAGAGTTGACTATCTTCTCCATGCCTCCCCCACACCAAAAAGAAAAAAAAAAATCTGTCCAGCAAGAACCTCACAGTGTGACTTGATTTAGAAATGAAGTCTTTGCAGATAAGATTAAGACAGGTCATGAATCCAATAGTGGTTTCCTTGTAAGAAAATGAGACATAGAGAGATATAAACACACAAAAGGAGAGGCCATATGAGGACAGATACGGGAGTGGGGGAGATAAAGGGAGAGACAGAGAGACAGAGACCGAGACAACAGGGCTGTAGCTACAAGCTAGAGAGTGTTGGGCTCATCAGGTTTGCGAGAGGGAAGCAGGGAGGTTCTTTTTCAAAGTCTTCAGAATGGAGAAAACCTTGGGTTTTGAAATTCAGGAATGCTAATCTATGAGATGGTTCTTTGCTGTTATTTGTTTGTTTTTGGTGACTTATTGTGACTGTATAAGGACCTTGTCAAACCTGCCTAGATGTCCTTTTTCACCCTTTCCCTTGCACAAATTACCTTGAGAGTAGGGCTCTTAGTACCTCATGCTCTAAAACAGACCTTCCTGGCCACGTGTGAGTGATTTATGCCTATAATCCCAGCTACACAAATGGCTGAGATCTGAGGATTTGGGTTTGAAGCCAACCCCTGGGTAGGAAAGTTTATGAGACTTTTATCACCAATTAACTTCCAAAAAGTTGGAAGTGGGATTATGGTTCAAGTGTCAGCCTGCTAGCCATGAGCAAAAAAAAGCTCAGGTATAGTGCCAGGCCTTGAGTTCAAGTCCCAGGACTAGTACACAGACACACAGACACACATGCGCTTACACACACACACACACACACAGAGTCCAGTTTTGTGTTTCACTAAGGAGAGATAAATAAAGGTTTATCAATATAGGCTTAGTTGTAAATAAAGGCTTCAGGAGCCAGAAGAGGCTTATAAAATTATAACTTACATTTTAATATTTACTTATTCATGGGGTTTGAACTTGGCCTGAGCTCTTCAGCTCAAGGCTACCACCCTACCCTTGAGACAGGCCCCACTTCCCATTTTCTAGAGGTTAATTGGAGATAAAAGTCGTTTTGTGCTCGGGCTGGCTTTGAACCTTGATCCTCAGATCTCAGCCTCCTGAGTAGCTAGGATTACAGGTGTGAGCCACCTATTTAGTTTTGAAATAGGATCTCACTTGATAGCCCTAATGGTTTGAATTCAAGATCCTCCTGCTTCAGTCTCCAGAGCACTGGGTTTAGATGTATGCTTCACCATAGCTGGCTATAATTTACTTTTATGTTATGATAACAAAGGAAAAAACAGGATATTCAGTGGGTTTTCAGTAGTTCAGACTCCACTGAGTGTACATCTCATGATTCACTTGACCTTTTTTTGGTGGTTACAAACCAGCTTCTAGAGATCTAAATATTGTGTCCCTACACAAGAATGTCTATGAGCAAAAAGGAGTAAAGGACTAGTCTCTTTTACTTAGTAAAAGGAATATTTTCTGAAGCCCCAGAAATTCCTTTAATCTCTTGGCCTAAGCTTGCAAACACATTGTGGCCCTTGAAACAAAGCAGACCGGTGGAATATTTTCAGTTTTACCAATTCTTCTTACAAGGTGGGAGTGTGTGTGTGTGTGTATGTGTGTGTGTGTGTGTGTGTGTGTGTGTGTGTGTGTGTGTGTGCACTGATGCTTCAATTCAAGGCCTACATGCTGTCCCTGAGCTTTTTAGTGCTTCACTGGAGCTAAAGGTCTCATGGATTTTCTTCTCCAGCCTTGCTCTGGACTACTGTCTTCAGCTCTCAGGCTCCTGAGTGGCAGAGATTGCCTCTGCCTTTTGGAGAATACCATGCTTATGGATGCAGGATGCTTCAGTCTGTAGAGCTGAGTCTCAGTAGAGCTGCTAAGATCTGCTGGGGATCTCATTTTCTCCTCTTCACTGATGAAAGTCTGGATCCTTTTCCTCAAGCCTTTGTAATAAGAGCTCCTGATCATGTGACTCCAGAGACCAGACATTAGGGACTAGAAGTCTCTGGGACCTGGTTTCCAGTATATGACAGGGCCATGGGCCTTGACTATCTTGTAAGAAGTGACACATATCAGGTATGGGGAAGGCTGCTGTCCAACTGGACTGGAATCAGAACAAAACAGGAAAGAGAGGAAGGGTACCAGGAAGGTCCATATTTTCAGCTCTCCTCTCTTTGGGCCTCACCTAACTTGGTGGACCTGGCTTGCAGTTCAGTAGTTAGAATGCTGAGAAGAAGAGCAGAGGTGAACTTCCTGGCTCTCTGGGAGGCTCCTGCTCTTCTTCATTCTCTGCATGGGACAAAGCTGGTCAGCAGGGAGAAATGCAGATGTAACTAATGCTTTCCAGGTTGGAGGACCTCAGGTGATGGCAAATCGCCTGGAGGGCTCAGTGCACGATGTCTGTGTGCCAGCTGATGCTGGATTCAGCAGCTGCATCTTCTCACAATCTCCCATGACTACCAAGCTTTGCTTCTTTGGCCTTGACCTTCCTTCGTTCTGTCAAGGGGTATTTCCTGTCCCTGTAGACTGGTTTCCTCCATTTACTTACTTTAGGCCCCAGGAAGCTGGTCTTAGCTATGCACATCACAACTGTTCAGCTGTCTCCCATGGCCAAGGAATGCAACTCCCGCTGTCCCTGCTGTGACTACCACCACAAGGCCAGTGATAACTTCTTACCTGTAGCTACATACTGGAGATCACATGCCCAGAATTGCTAGTGGGCAGAGAAAAAATGAAAAAAAAATTTATTGTCATTATAAAGGTGATGTACAGAGGGTATAAAGTCATATAAGTCATGTAAGGACTTTTTTTCCCTTCCTTCCTTCCTTCCTTCCTTCCTTCCTTCCTTCCTTCCTTCCTTCCTTCGTTCCTTCCTTTCTTTTTGCCAGCCCTGGGGCTTAAACTACATGGGGCTTGAACTCAGGGCCTGGGCTTTGTCCCTGAGTGTCTCTTGCACAAGGCTAGTATTCTACCACTCAAGCCACAGAGCCACTTCTGGCCTTTTCTGTTTATATGACATGGAGGAATTGAACCCGGTGCTTCATGTATGCTAGGCAAGCACTCTACCACTAAACCACATTCCCACCCCAGGAGTACATTTCTTCTTGGCAGTGTTACCCCTTCCCTCACTCTCTCCCAGTTTTTCCCTCCCATCCCTACCCACAAATTGTAGAGTTTGTTTTCCACATAGTGTCTACTGAGTACCATTACTGCATTCGTTCATAGTTCATTCCTTCATTTCTGTGCCTCTCCTTACCCTCCTAAAAGCAGATAAACCAATAAACAAGACAAAAAGAGGAAAACTAAGTCAGCAACTGAGAAACTCTTGCTTCCATTTCCTGGAATTCATTTTGATAAATATTATTTTGTGCTGGGTGTGGTGGCTTGCACCTGTAATCCTAGCTACTCAGGAGGCTGAGATCTGAGGATCAAGGTTCAAAGCCAGACCTGGCACTGAAGACCATGAGACACGTATCTTTGATTAACCACTAGAACACTGGACGTGGCACTGTGGCTCAAGCCATAACATGGTAGCCTTGAGCTCAGGGACAGAGCCCAGGCCCAAAGTCCAAACCCCACAACCACCACCACTACCACCACCACCAACTATATATATATATAATTTTGTATGATCAGAGACACATAGGCACTGCCTGTGTGTTCCTCTTTAAAAGTATCATCCTTTGTTTTCACTGTGTGAGAATGCCTACAGACCTGTGTAAGTTATTGTGTCCCAATGTAGCTTTCACGTGTGAGAGAAAACATGCTCTGTTTGTATCTCTGAGCTTGGCTTACCTCATTTAATATGATTTGTTCTAGGTCTATCCATTTCACTGCAAATTAATCTTATTCTTTTTTTTGCCAGTTCTGGGCTTGAGCTCAGGGCCTGAGCACTGTCCTTGGACTTTCTCAAGGCTAGAGCTCTACCACTTGAGCTTCAGCACCACTTCCAGCTTTTTTCTATGTATGTGGTACCGAGGAATTGAACCTGGGTCTTTGTGCATGCTAGGCAAGCACTCTACCACTAGGCCAAACTCCCGGCCCAAATTAATCTTATTCTTAACAAAAAGACAGAATAAACAAAAACAATATTTCCTCCTTCTAGTAGAGGATTAAGAAGTTTGTCTGTCTTCGTATTAGTTCAAACATATTAAAATAAAGCAAAATAAAAATTAAAGCAACAATGACATGGTGCTGATCTATAGAGTATCTATCCTGTCATTTGCAGCTACTGAACTCTTTTCACCTCCTATTTCCTTAAAATTCTTCCTACAAGCTGGGCCCTGATACCTCACACCTGCAATCCTAGCTACTTGGGATGCTAAGATTTGAGGACTGCAGTTCGAAGCCAGCTTTGGCAGGAAAGACAGAAATTCTTACCTCCAATGAGGTAAGAAAACTAGAAGTGGTGCTATGACTCAAAGTGGTAGAATGTTAGCCTTGAGCGAAAGGGCTCAGGAACAGTGCTAAGCCCCGAGTTTAAGCCCCACGACTGACACAAAAATAGGTGACCTCAGTTGTCCCACTCTGGGAATCCTTTTGCTGAAGAAGTCTTACCCAAGTCAGCAAACATTTCCCTGGACAGCCTACCTCTTATAGTCAAATCAAATACTGGGGTAGTGGCTCACACCCTAATCCCAGCCACTCAGGAGGCTAAGATCTGAGGGTTGTGATCTGAAGCCAGCGGGGTACAAAGGTGCAAGAGACTCTTATCTCCAATTAACTAAAAAAAACCAAAAGTGGAGTTGTGTCTCAAGTGATAGAACACTACTAGCCTTGAGCAAAAGAATGATCAGAGAGGTGGGGGTGGAGGGGAGGGAAATGGGGACCAAGACATGTGAAAGGGTATCAAAGTATGGGAATTAATGCACCATCTATCTGGCAAATATCATGTAACCCTTCTATTAATTACAATAAAAAATATATGAAAAAGAAAAAAAAATAGAATGATCAGAGAAAGCGCCCAGGTCCTGAGTTCAAGCCCCAAGACTCAAACAGCAACAACAACAAAGACAGGTCAGAAAGAGGACATATGCCCCAGCTTGCCAAGACGAGGAGTATGAGTGATGCCTGCTAAAGTGGCAGAGCTCCTTACAAAGAAGACAGGCTCATCCTGGCCCAGGGCCATTATAAAGAACCACTGGATGGAGGAGGGTCAGGATGGAGGATGGACAGAAGACTTTGCTCCTGACTTGTTTTCATCTGAGTCACATGTGACCCTTTCGGGAAGATCTGAAGGGAGATAGACCAATTGAGGTGCTATCAGAGAGGCTGGCCACAACTGGTAACCTCATTTGTGATCTACAGGAACACAGTTTTGTGCTGTGATTTCAACAAGATGTACAAAGGGAAAATGGTGGAAGGGGCTGGTCTGCTTTTCTGGTGACACAAGATGGCCCTGGCTAAGATTCTCTGTTATCCACCATCCTCCTAAACAAAGAAAGAAAGAAAAGAACAAGAGATGATAAAGGCTCATTCATCCTGCATGATTTGCAAAGTTAAGGTAAGGAGCACCAAGGGTCTTCATTATTTTTATGTGACACCAATAAACCACTTGTGTTTTCTTCCCATTGCCTCCCAAGCTCACAGTCACTTGTCTTTTCCGCACAGAAAAGCAACTTTCTTGAACTTCCTTCCTTTATTATAAACAGAAGCATTGAAACAGCTCCCCGCAGGCACTCGTTAAATGATTGTCTGGGTTCCATCTCTTCCTGTGTAACTTCTTTGTGTATTTTTTTTTTTTTTAGAGTAGGCTCATCAGGGGACACTGAGCTGGGTACAAAGCTTAACTGTCTGCAGTTTCTAAAAGATTTTGGTCTTTATAATTCTCTAAACATAAGGGGTCTAAAATAGCAAAGATACATTTTTTTGTGTCACTCATGGGGTTTGAACTCAGGGCCTTGGCACTGTCCCTGAGATTTTTTTTTTGCTAAAGACTAGGGCTCTACCACTTTAAGCCATAGCTTCATTTCTGGTTTTCTGGTGTTTAGTTGGAGATAGAGTCTCGTGGACTTTCCTCCCTAGACTGGGATAGGAGCTATAATCCTCAGATCTCACTAGTTAAGATTATAGGCATAAACTACCAGCCACCAGCTCCTGGCATAGCAAAGAGAAATTCTTGTAATTCTGAGCTGAGCACCCACTGGGAGATTAGGAAACAAGAGGATCTTTTACAGACACACATCCCAGGGGAGGAGAGTGAGGGAAGGGGAGAGGAAGAGAGTGAGGAGGAAGAGAAAGAGGGAATTTTGCTCTATGAAATTGGTTCATGTGGTTTTGAGGGAGAGAAGACCAAAATCTGCAGTTGTAAAATGGAATGATCAGAGAACTAGACTTACTTCTAGTCTAAGTCTAAAGGCCTGAGACCCAGGAGAGCTCATGGAGTTAGTGATCGTCTATGTCCAAGTTCAAAGTCAGGACATGCAAACACAGCCAGACAGAGAATTCTTCCTCACTCAGTTTCTTCTTGTCCCCAGTGAGTGGGAGAAGACCTACCCACATCGGTCACTGGAACAGTTCTAATGGTGTTCTCATTCAATGTAATGTGTACTATAACATCTTGGCACTCCACGGGGCCTGTTCAAGGTGATATACACAACTAACATCACAGAAGGAAAAAGCAAATCCCAGGGTGGATGATTTGTGAACATTCCACATTTGTGTGTGTGTGTGTGTGTGTGTGTGTGTGTGTGTGTATGCGTGCGTGCGTGCGTGCATGCGCACGTGCACGTGCGTGTGTGAGCCAGTACTGGGTCTTGAACTCAGCCTCATGCTGTGAATAGACTTTTTGCACCCAAGTCTAGCATTCTACTACTTGAACCACATCTCCACTTCCAGTTTTTGCTGGCTGTGTTCAGGGTTAGAGATTTAACTCAGGGGAAGAGTACTTGCAAGGCCTTGGGTTTGATCCTCAGCTTTTTAGGGAAAAAGTGTCTTACAGACTTTCCTGTCCAGGCTGGGTTCATACTTAAATCCTCAGGTCTCAGCCTCCTGAATAGCCAAAATCACAAATGTGAGCCTCCAGTGCTTAGCTTTCATATTATTACTAAAGATACAGTTTCTCCATCTGACAGTTTTATGGTTTCCGGCGAAGGTTCTCAAATTCATAGCTCTAAGCTGAATCTGTATGTCATGGAATATTTGTGTGTGCCAAAGATTAGATTATGGTGTATTTGCTTTTAGATGGAAATAAAGCAAAAGTGAACCTGCTACCTCCATTGACATTTTATCCCTTACGAACTTGATGCCATCTTCTCCATTATTTCCTTAGCCAGAGCTAAAGGCTGACAACATAGAAACAGCAAGAAATAGACGTAGGACCAACACCGAAAGGTAGAACAGGCAGGACTTGGAGAGTCTCTCCTCTCAGAATCACATGGCTCCCACCGTCTCAGCCTCCCTTCCCAGCCCTGATCTAGCCAGGGGAGATGAAGAGGTATAAAAGATCCATCCCACTATCTCATTTCTTTTTGTTCCTTCCTTTTATTCTTTCTTCTTTGCAGTCATTGGGCTTGAACTCAGGGCCTGGGCTCTGTCTCTGAGCTCTTCAGCTCAAGACTAGCAGCACTCTACCCCTTGAACCACAGTGCCATTTCTGGTTTTCTGGAGATGAGTCTCACAGACTTTTGTGCCTGGTCTGTCTTTGAACTGTGATCCTCAGATCTCAGCCTCCTGAGTATCTAGGATTATAGGCGTGAGCCATCTGCGCCCAGCTTCACCATCTCATTTCTTGCCAATCATAATCAGACAAAGGATGAACAGACATTGTGCCAATCAGGATCTTTCCTGGGATTTTTCAAATGCATGCTGGTGGAGAATAGCTCTCTGCTCTGATTGTGCTGGGAAGATGTGAATCTATATGCATCCTTTGCCCTGGAGCTCTGGTGTGTGAAATCTAGCAGGCAGTGGATATATGGAACTCAATCTTGGCTGGACCATAATTCTGCAAGTTATCCTGCTGGCCTTCTACTTTCTAGTTCCTATATTTTATAGGCCCACTTGGCCTTCCTTGCCCTCTCTCAGCCTCTCTTTATCTTAGCAACAGTTGCCATACAATGTCATAGCCTGTGTTTCTTTTCCCCTCTGTTTCATTTAGAACATATCTATGTCTTAGTGTTAAGAGAACAAGGCAGAATTTTCCTTGTTAATTCTTGTAATGAGAATGGCAACCTATTGTGTCCCTGTCACTCAATTTGTTTCCCTCTTCACACGGTCTTTGGATATGTTCTTTCCTACTAAAATTGCTTTTTCCTATAGCAGACATCAAAGATGAGAAGCACCCACTGACTCACATCCTCCCAGTTCTACAACCAGGGCAGAGAAGACTCCTCCACCAGCATCCATAGGAAAGACCCCAGGGAAGACCCTGATTGGCTCCCTTCGATGTCCATCCTTTCCATGGATCCTTCATGACTCTTCAGCTCCCCTAGCTAGATCAGGGCTGAGAGGGGGCTGAGAGGGTGGTAGAGGAGTCGCTATAGAGGATGGGGACTGTGTTTAGGTAGGCAAACTCTCCCAGTCCTACCTGCTGAATCTTCCTTCCTGAGTCAGTCCAGTGTTCATCTTCTGCCGAATCCTATTTTGTCATTTCTTTGTTCTGTTTTGTAGAATGAGGGGTTACATCCTGATTGCTTCCCTCGACCCCCTGCCCCCACCCAGACTCCTGTCATAATTTCTGAGTGTTTATAGGCACTGAGATGTCCTGGGCAAGCTGGAGGAAGAGGGAGGTTAGAGTGTTTCTGCTGTTCCTCTCAGCCTGAGGCAACTTCTTTGGCAGCAGCTGTTCTGGCTCTGGCAAGTGAATTTCCTCCATTTGGGTTTTGAGGGGTCACCTTGGTTCCACATACTCTGTACCCTCTCTTATTCCCATTAGCCTTGAGGAAGTAATGACTTTCTGCTCTGCAAATCTGAGGTTTATAGCAGTTACGTAACCACTTGCTGCATTAATTTGTTTCTATTGTTAATTTTTTTTCTTGTTAGACTTGATTTATGGATGTATTTCTTAAAACACATCTTCATCTCCAGTGGATATTTTCTTTTTTTTGTTCATGCATTTTGTTAATTGGAAAGGTATTATTATAAAGGTGATGTACAGTGGGGGGAGGGGGTATCATTTTAAGTCAGGTGACCCGTACATTTCTCTTTGGACAATGTCATCCCCCTCCCTTGCTCAATGTTTTCCTTCACTTGTAATAATTATACACACCTCAGACTCTCTTAGCAGAGAATTGCAATAGCTCAAAACCTAGATACATAAGGCCATATAGGATGAGGTGAAATGAAAAGATCTCCAGGACATATGGAAACAAGAGCTATATCTTGTGTGATTGTTGTTTTTAATGTACTATGTTATTTCTCATCTCTTCTGTTGCCCTTTGGTTAGTCTCATATTGTTACAGTATCTGACTTTGTTACCTAGTATATTGTATATACTTTTATTTGTTTATTTGAAATAGGAAAGGGAAGGGGGAAAACAAGATGATTGGAAGGGGCTGGAAGAAGGAAATGGAGAAAAAATATGAGAAGGGGTATCAATGTGTGAGAAGTAATGCACCTTCTATCTGGAGAACTGCAACCCGTCTATATATTACAATAAAAAATGAGAAAAGAAAAAAATAACCAAAAAAAAAGAGTTTCCTCCTTTGGTCTTACAGTGAATGAAGACCTAGGGACCTGCATATTTATCATGTCCCAGTGTATTTCTTTCTTTCTTCTTACTTTTTTTTCTTTACTATTTAGTGTTTACTTTTAGATTTATATGTATAGTCTAGCTACTACAAATGAGGGAAATTATGTGGCCTATATTTATCTGGGTCCGGTTTACTGCATTTTAATATAATTTTTCCCCAAGTCTTTCCATTTCCTTATGTATGGTACAATATTATTCTTTCTGATGGAAGTGTAGAATTCCGTTGTGTATTTAGACAACATTTTCTTGATCCATTTGTCCACTGAGCATATGAACTGATTCCATATCTTGGCTATGGTAAATAATACTGCAGTGAACATAGTTGTGCTGGTAGCTTTAGTGTGTCCTTGTTGTGCTCTATTGAATAAATGCCCAGGAGCAGAATTGCTGGGTCATAGGAAAGCTCCATCCTGAGGAACCTCCATACTGCTTTCCAGAGCAGTTGAATGAGTTTTCATTCCCACCAACAGTGTAATAGAGTTCACAGTGAACATTTTTAATGGAAACTTTTTCTCTTGCCTGAGATCAACGATTGTGTCTTATGTAAATGGTAGAAGGTGTTCATTGAAGGAAATGGAATGGGGTCTGGGTGTGTCTGGATATTCCAGAACACCTCATCACATGCTCTCTTCACTTCTTTTGGCAGTAATAAAAAACTTATTCATATGAGTGGGTCTTAAACTAAGGGCAGAAAAGCAAGCAGGCCAAACAGTCTGTATGAGAAAAAAAAATCATAGCCCAAGAATCCGGGGGGGGGGGGGGCTGTGCCTTATTTCCTTAGCATTTTTGCTCAAGACCAGTGCTCTACCACTTGAGCCATAGTTCCACTTCCAGATTTTTTCTGGTTAGTTGGAAATAAAAGTCTCACAGATTTTCCTGCCTGAGCTGGCTTCGAACAGTAATTCTCAGTTCTCAGCCTCCTGAGTAAGCAGGATTACAAGTGTGAGTTATCAGTACCTGACCATGAATTGTTTAACATTCGATCGTGTATAGCCTAGGTTGTCAACCAAAGTAAAGGTCATCCTTTTGTTATTCTAGCTAAAAAATGGTACTTTTTCTAGCATTGTTCTGGGCGAATAAACAGGGTACTTGCATATCACTCCATATGAACATAGTTGTTTTCTCAACAGCAAACTCCTCACATGACCTTAGATTGTGTCTTTTATTTTCTTTTTCCCTCCTGTTGCAAGGAAATGTTTCTGTACCAGTTTTGAATAATCCAATTTTTGCAGTTGCAGCAATTTTCCAGTTTTATAGAGTCTTCTAACAGGAAATGTTTCCCTTGGGGGCATACACATTGAAGGTTTCTTCACTCTGGCACCTGCGATCACGGGCTCCCTAGATTTGAGAATGTAACTGGTTCCTGGGTCAGAAAGAAAATATATATCTTACCATGGCTACATTTCAAGGTCATAGAAAGTCAGGTGAACTAGATGTCAGTGGCTCATGCTTGCAATCCTAGCCATTCAAGAGATTGAGATCTGAGGATCACAGCTGAAAACCAACCCAGGCAAGACAGCCCATGAGACTCTTAGCTCCATTTAAGTACCATAATGCAAGAGATAGAAGTATGGCTCAAGTAGTAGTGCATCAGCCTTTAGCAAAAAAAAAAATGCTAAGGAGCAGCATCCAGGTCCCGAGTTCAAGTCCCAGAACTAGCACATAGGCACACAAGCATGTGTACACACAGAGAGACATATACAGACACACACAGATACACAGAGTCATGTGGCATCCAATTCCCTCTGAGCAAAGTTGTGATATTAGTGTAATCACATCTGCTTTGCTGTGTTAAAGAAATCTTCAATGCAATGTCAACAAAATAGAACGCTTGGGGTTCTTTCCTTTAATTGACCCCATCTAAGGAATTGGTACCACTTCTTATCTAATAGCTTATTTCAGGATTCTAGGCATCACCCTGACCTCTCTTTTTCTTTCAGCCATTGCCTTCAGCACTCTATATGTCTTATTGATTCTTTTCCCCATCAGCTGCATTCAGTTGTCTTAGTGTGGGTTTCTCTCTGTACGTGGAGCCTGACATAAGAATTACAAGGCAAATTATTCTTCCGGGTGGTGCTTGAAATACAGAAAGGGAAAGGAGAGGTGAGCCAGTGAATCTCAGGTAAAGAATCTAAGCTAAAGCTGAGTCAGATTTTTTTGGATCAGTCCCAACAGCTCGTGGCTAATTAGCATATTAGTGATTAACATATTAACAAAGTATTTCCCCACTTGCTTCAGTGGTTAACATGTTAACATGTTTGTATATGTAATTTGTACAACTTACCTGAATCTTCTTATATAAGTATTTTCACCATGGCGCTTTTAGCTTACCCATAATTTAACAACCATTAGTAAAAATTCCTGAATGTTAAAACACACCCCTCCTGAGTCAGTAAAAGTTGGCTCTCACAAATACAACTCTGATTTCAGCTCTTGGACATCTGCCATTGCTGAAATTTTTTTCCTTACAAATCTGGTCCCTTTGAGGAAGACAACGCCTCTAACTGTTGAAGTCAGCTTCAGAACTATCGTCTGGTTTCCATCTGAGGCCACAGACATCCTGTGCATGGTATCAGACACCCCGTTGATCTTTTTGGCCAAGCTCTTGGGCTGACAAAGGATGGTATACAAATGTAACAGAGACAGAGTCTTTGTACTGACTCCTCCTACTTCTTTTTCCTTTTTCTCACTGGTGTCAGCTGTGCATCTCAGTTGGCAGACTCATTATCTTCTGCATCATCTTCCTTTTTGTTCACAAGGTGTTGCTCCCAGGGATTCTGTCATATTTCTAACTCAGTCTGGACATCTCCTTCCTGGAGAGTCTGCTTGCACAATGCTGTGAGGGATGGTACCACATTAAGGAACAATTTCGGTGTGTACTAAAGATCAGTTGGGGGTTGGATAATAGCAATGAGTAGGTCAGCCTCGCCAACTCTTGCTGAGCAAGAACACAAGCTGTTAAGATCGCGAATGACTATGCCCTTATCACCATGGCTACTCTGCTAATGCATCTGGTCCTGTAAGCTCTACTGTGGACAAACATGAGTCATCCAGTCCACTTAGACGAGTGGGGACTCCTCTGCGTCTGCTCTTCAGTGGGTATTGACATGCAGAGCAAACTTCTCACATTGAGAGACTACTGTATGAAATGCATGTGACTCTTTCTCCTGAAGGCCTTTCCATTTCATCTCTTCCAGTCTGCTCAATCCACATGAAATTCCTGAACTACCAGGTAAGCCACTCACATTAACCTGAATTCCTGAATGTCCTTATCTTATAGCACTTCTGTTCCAATTCAAGTTGTACTGCTTAGAGATCTAGCCACAGCTGTATATTGGCGACTCATTGTTGTTATCCTAGCTACTCAGGAAGCTGAGATCTGAGGACCATATTTCAAAGGCAGCCCAAGCAAAAAACTCCATGAGATGCTCATCTCTAATTAACCACTAAAAAGTTCTGGAAGTTGCAAAGTGGCTCAAGTGGTAGAGGGCCATCAGTGAGCAAATAAAGCACAACATCCAAGTCCTGAGTACACACACACACACACACACACACACACACACACACACACACACACACACTGAGTTCTCTCTCATCACCTCTACAAAGTTTCCCACACAGTAGGAACACTTCCATTTTGGTTTGTGACAGCATACTTTACTAATTCATCCATGGATCAAAGATATTTTCTCTCCTTTGTTGACTAGTTACAGTAGTACCCAGGAAAACATAGATACGGAATGAAAGAGACACATGTGTTCAACAGTGACGGGTAATAGAATAGCTAGTGCCAAGTGGTGGCATAATTTATCTTTGTTCTTAAGAGCTACTCATTCTAATGCCCAAAGGTTTCTGGTCATTGATGAAATGATGTCATGCCTGCCCAACCTTATGAATTAGTAAATTTGACATAACCCAGCTTAGGAGGCAGAGCCTCAGAGCATGTTGGGAAGCCATCTGATGTCCTCATTAGACATCTGGTCTCTCTCAGGACCCAGTAGGATTCCAAGGTACTGTGATTGGAATGTTGGGAAATTTTCTGTTGGAGATATTTTATAGGCTGAGTTATATTTCCTTCAGATGTGTATGTTGAAGCATTATTTGGCTGCATTTGGAGATAGGGTTGAGAAGGAGGTCATTAGGATGAAATGTATCACAAGGCTAGGGTTGATTCACCAGGATTCTTAAAAGAAGAAGAGACCAGGTAGATTTTTTTTCTATGTCAATCTCATATGGACAGAGCCATTTGGAAAGCAGGAAGAAAACCTTCAGTAGAAATCAGGAATTCTGACCTTCTGAACTATCAGAATATAAGGATCTGTTGTGTAAGCCATCCAGCCTGTGGTATTTTGTTATCCATGTCATTATGGGATTGCTGCAGAAATGCAGGACTATTCACTAAGATTCTTCTATCAAAACACCATCACCTCTACTTTGCTGTGGAGGTTCCACCAGTACTCTGTTACATGGTCCATAGTCAGGAGAGTCACATCACAGCTTGAATCTGCTCAAGGGTAACTTCTTGCTAGGGGTCCCACTCAAAGCTGGTCTTTCAATAAATGGGTTGGTTCAGTTTTTGCAAGTGTACTCTAGCCTCTATAGTGAAGAGAATAGGTAACTGTGTGTCTTTTGTGTGCATGTACCAGTCTTGGGAATTGAACTCAGGGCCTGGACAATGCCATTGAGCTTCTTTTTCTTGAGGCAAGTACTCTATCACTTGAGCAACCTTTCCACTTGTGGGTTTTTGGAGGATTCATTGGAGACAAGAGTTCTTAAATCTCAGTCTCCTCAGTAGCTAAGATGACAAGTGTGAGCTACCCATGCCTGGCACTATTGTGTCTTTTTATTGGTGGCAGAATATGGATGAATAAGTACATGCTGCTATTACACAAATCAGCCTGGTTTTATGTTGGATTTTCTCTCTTGCTGGTCTGTTCGGAGCATTCAGCACTTCATTCTCTCAGCTTCAATGAGCATTGTGTGTAATGGAGGGAGAGTCCATACCTATAGGATCGTAGGGCGAATCCATAGAAAACCAGATCTGAATAGAATATATTGTGATGGAGAAAAAGGGAGTGAACAAGACTTCTGTGGGTGCTGCATGAATGCTGCTATGCATTCAGATGAAAGTATATCACTTTTTAATTTTTCCTTAGAAATGACTTTTCATCCTGTCCTTGCAAAGGATGTGTTCATCAAACCCACAGCTGTCTTTCACTTGTGTGAGCACACGTGTGTGTGTGTGTGTGTGTGTGTGTGTGTGTGTGTATACATGTGTGTGCACATGGATCAGTACTGGGATAACATCCAGGAACTGAGTTCAAATCCCAGTACAAACACACACACACACACACACACACATACACACACACACACACACACACCCCAGACTTAACTGCACACGCGCTGACAATATCCTTATCATCAGTGTGCTTCAGGGAGACTTATTTGCCTTAGCAATTCTCCTGTTAATTCTACAATTGCTGCATTTCCTTTGTCAAAGCAAATTAATGAGAAGAATCCCACACCAGAAGTGCTGATGTACTGGTTCTTGGGTTGGCGGAAAGGGAACAAGGAGCTGGGACATAGGACTGGGAGTGCAAAGCAGCCATGTTGGAGATGGGCGGTGAGTCTCTGCCCAGGACCTCCTCCAGAGCTGGTAAAGGGAGGTGGTGTCTGGAGAGGAAGCAGCTTTGTGTGTTAGATATTTATTTATATATTATCTGTATTAAATTTCAAACTGCAATTTTAAAGGTGATATAAAAGTGAGGTACCAGTTGTATAAGGCAGGGAATGTGTACATTTCTTTTTGGACAATGTCACCTCTTCCCTTTCTCTCTCCAAGTTTTCCCTTCCTCCCCACCTTTCAAGTTGTGGAGTTCATGTTCCACAGTGAGTTCCACTGCTGCATTTGTTCACGTTTTGTCTTTCCATTTCTGTGCCTCCGCCCATCCCCCACCAATACAGATAAATGACAAACAAGACAAAAAGAAAAGAAAATCTCTTGTTTCCATTTCCCTAGAGTTGATTTTTAAATATTTTGTATGATCAGAGGCATATAGGTATTGAGCCTCTGGGTTCTTCTCCTAACACTATCCTCCTTTGGTTCCACTGTGTGTGAATGCCTAGAGTCCTGTGTAATTTATCATTTTCTGGTGTGTTGTGGATCTAGCTTCTGAATGTGAGAGAAAAAACACAGTTTGTCTCTTCGAGCTTGGTTTACCTCACTTAACGTCATTTGTTTTAAGTCCATCCATTTCCCTGCAAATGGCTCTGTAAGATGCCACTGGGTAGAGGTACCGCATTATTTGGATCCACTCATCTGACATCTGGGCTATTTCCATGACTTGGCTATTGTGCAGCAATGAACATGGATGTACAAGTGTCTTTATGGTATCCTGGCTTGCAGATACAAATGTATTAACTAAAGTATGGTATTTGCCAGAGAAGATTCTAATGGTGTAACTCCTTTGAACAACTAACCGACAGTTTAACAAAATGAATACCAGGAAGCTGGAACATGGTTTTGTCAGGAAGGGAGGAGATTAAAGAGAAGGGATGAAGGAAGATGAACAGAGAGAGGAAGGGCAGGAGAAGGCAGTCATCATATGCAATGTACTTATATGAAAATGGAACCAGGTAACTTGAGGGGAGGACTGAGGCTGGGAAAGATGGAGGAGAATGGTGGAAGAGCTGAAAGTGATTCAGATGCTTTGTGCTGACTTGTTGAATTGAAACCCCTCTCTATAACTACTTCAGGATAATTTTAAAAATAGAAATAACCAAAAGTAAAATAAAATTAAAATGGTAGGGAGAAAGACTAGTACAGGATGGTTGATATTCACTAGTGTAGGGTTCATAAAATAGTTTCTTAGAATTTCTCATGTATCCTTGATTTCCAGTGGGGCGATGTGGGTAGGGATGGAATTAGAAATGAGTCCTTAGAACTGTTGGAGCTGAACTGGGTCCTTCAGGGAACTTAGAAGTCAGTCACTAGGTCACACCCAGGCCTTCAAACAGTGGTTCTGGGAATTTCACCAAATAGATACACCCCCCCCACACACACACAGAAAGAGAGAGAGAGACAGAGACAGAGACAGAGAGACAGAGAGAGAGAAAGAGATATAGACAGAGGCAGACAGACAGAACTCCGCTGCAAACTCACCTGTGAGATGGGGGCTTCAGTATAGTGCTTAAGCAATTCTTACCTACAATGTCACACTATCTTCTCCAGAAGCTGAGCTCATGTGATGTTAGATTTTACATTTTACCTGTAAAACACTATTGGTTCCCATAGTTAGAGTTTACCTTAAAATACAAATGCCTAATTAAATTTTCCTTGATGCAAAATACTGCATCATTGTTTTATGTAACTATGTTTTTAGTGGTGCATGGGATATAGTCAAAAGACAAAAGGACATTATTTGTAGGAAATTCTAATTTAACTAGTCATGCATCATCATCATCATATTATTATTAATTATTATTATTATTATTATTAACATTACTTTTGTGGTTCCAGTCCCAGTGGTTGATCTCAGGGCCTGGGTGCTGTCCCTGGGCTTTTGTGCTCAAAGCTAGTACTCTACCACTTGAGCCACAGCTCCACTTTTGGCTTTTGTAGTGAGTCTCATGCAGTTTCCTGTCTGGGCTGGTTTTGAATCATAGTCCTCAGATTTCAGCCTCCTATGAAGCTAGGATTACAGACGTGGGGTACCAGTCCCTGACTGAGATAGACTGTTTTTAAACACACAACATTTACAACTTCACCTGCTAGACACATAGATTGTGTACACAAAGCAGTGTGGAAACAGACAGCTCACAATACAGTTGCTCATTTTATGTACTTCCTCACTCTCCAACACTCTTCAGCATCTGGGTAAGGTTAGCTTCTCACAGGAGACTCTTTTCCATTTGCAGATTTAATTTAGATTAACATGGAAAAAAAAATCACCAGCTACTTTTCTACTGACTGAGTAAATACTGCTTCATTTTGAGGGGAGACAGGGGTGTGTGTGTGTGTGTGTGTGTGTGTGTGTGTGTGCAATATATATATATATATATATATATATATGGAGAGAGAGAGAGAGAGAGAGAGAGAGAGAGGAATAGAGGAGAGAATGTGAGAGGGAATAACTGAGCTGTAAGCTTTCCTCACATCCTCTGCCCCAGAACCCATAACATCAGTTACAGCATTGTTACAGTAATGTTCCCATTGCACTGTGTCGGCCTACCTAGCTGAAGGCAGATGCTGCTGCTAAATCTACTCTCCCTGGACACAGATGCTGCTGGACTCTGGTTGCTCTTGATTTCTAAAGACCAAACACATGAATTCCTTAGATGATCACAGTGGCCAGAAATTTGGTTGTTACGATGTTTATTGCAGCACTGTTTACCCTAGCAAAGATATACAATCAACCCAGATGGCCCTCACCAGATGACTGGATCAAGAAGATGTGGTACTTATACACAATACAATTCTATGCTGCCATCAGAAAGAATGACATCACCCCATTCATAAGGAAATGGAAAGACTTGGAAAAATATCGTATTAAGTGAAGTAAGCCAGATCCAAAGGAACATAGGCTCAATGGTTTCCCTCATTTGTAATAATTTCTACACATCTAGGGTTCTCCTAGCCAAGGATTACAATAAATCAAATGTACTATTTTATTTCTCTTCTCTTTTGTTGCCCTTTGGTTAATTTCATATTGTTACTATATCTGACTTTGTCAACTGGTATATTCCATATAAGTTTATTTGAAATAGGAAAGAGAAGGGGAAAAAACAAGATGATTGGGAAGGGGTGGGAGAGGGAAAAGGGGACAAAAACATGAGAAGGGGTATCAATGTGTGAGAAGCAATGCACCTACTACCTGGCGAATGTAACTGTAACCCCTCTATACATTACCCAAACAATAAAAAATAAAATTAAGAAAGACAAAAGTTTGTTAGTGTTTTAGTATCATAGGAGTTTGAATTTTCTGTCAAATCAGTTGCTTGACAGAAACATCCGTATTCTCAGGTATTATCATCTTACAAGAAACTATTTTAGTCAAGTCACATCCTGTTGTTAAGAATTATTTTTTGAGGTGGGGGTTGGGGGGGGAGGGAAATGGGTACCAAGACATGTGAAAGGGTATCAATGTATGTGAATTAATGCACCTTCTATCTGACAAATATCATGTAACCCTTTTACTAATTACAATTAAAAAAAGAATTATTTTTTGAGGGGCTGGAGGTATGGCTGAATTAGTAGAGGGACAGCTGAATAAGAATTGTTTTTCTCACAAGTTCCTGCTGTGGCCAGGTATCCTCTAGATTGATTGCTCAGATGCGTATTTAACGACTTTCAAAGTAGCCAATCATGTAAGATTGTGAGCCTAAATTCTGACCAATGGAAAGAGGGGGAAGCAGCACATTGGAGATAAATCCTGGGCAAATTACCCACTCAATGCACTTGTTTACTTGGTTTTATGGTAGTAGCACATCCTTCTGTAGAAGTAAATTCTTGTCTTGCCAACTTCTTTGCAGTTGCTATCCTTATTTCTATGCAACACCTCAATATCCTGAGACATTTCCAACAATACGATTCCTGGCCCCTTCTGTCAAAAGATGTAGATTCGAGTGAGATAAAGCTTAGACCAATTTTGGCCTCTCTACTCAAGGCCTCCAACACCATCTTCATTGTAACCAGGGTAATTGTGCAGTGCAACTGGGCTTTTTGCTTCTGCTCTGTAATCTTCCCCTGCCCAGATTCAATTTAGATTAAGAGGAACAAAGGCAGGGTATGTTTACCCTCTACTTAATCAATGGTACCAAGGGTTTTGCTGTTATCCATACTGCTTACAGCATCTTGGTCATTCCTGTCTGGAAGGGCCTGGCCCAGAGAAATTTCTTCCAGCATGGCTGGGTATGATGTTCCTAAGACAGTACATGGAATACTCATTTTTTAGTGTTCCTGCCTAGAGGCAGGTTCTGCCTCTAGTGCCCCCATTACCTGTCACTTGTGATCTGTGAGCTGGAGATTTCTCCTCACAAGGGCATTCTAAGTCCTCACCTCAGGGTCCTGAGTTCAAATCACCTGTATTTTCTTGTATAAGCCAGTGTAGGATCATTTGCATTTGATCCTTTCTCTATATAATCACTGCTTCTTCTCACCATCAGATACATATTCTCTCTTTCTCCATAGTTTTTGGTGCCAGTACTGATACTTGAACTCAGGGCCTAGTTGATCAGCTCAGGTGCTCTGTCACTTGAGTTATGCTCCACTTCTGGCTTTTTAGCTGGTTAATGAAATAGAAGGTCACAGATTATCTTTCCCAGTCCTGAGGCATGAACGCAGGGCCTGTGTACTGTCCTTGGGCTTTCTCAAGGCTAGCACTCTACCACTTGAGCCACAACACCACTTCTGGCTTTTTATGTGTATGTGGTACTAAGGAATGGAACCCAGAGCTTTGTGAGTGCTAGGCAAGCACTCTACCAGTAAGTCACACTCCTGGCCCCCACAGATTTTTTTTAACCTATTCTGGGTTCAAATTATAATCCTCATATTTCAGTCTCCTAAGTAGATAGGATGACAAACATGAGCTACCAATACCCAACTTCCAAAACCAACTCTTTTTATTTTGTCAGTCATTGGGCTTGAACTCAGGGCCTGGGCACTGTCCTTGAGCTCTTTTACCCAAAACTAGCACTCCACCACTTTGAGCCCCACTTCTGGTTTTCTGGTAGTTCATTGGAGATAAGAGTCTCAAAGTTTCTCCTGCCCAGGCTAGGCTTTGAACTACAGTCCTCAGCTCTCAGCCTCCTGCAAAGCTAGGATTATAGGTGTGAGCCACCAGCACCTAGATCAGAAATCTCTTCTTTTTTACCTTATCTTCCTCCTTAGCTTTCTTCCTGAGTCCTCACCTGCATTCTGCTTCCATAGCCATGATGGAGGACGGACCCTTGAAGAACTAATATGTTTCTAGGGAAGCCCTAATGTGTGAGGTTCAAGACTTGAGCCATGGAACTAAAGCATATGAGTCTTTTATCTCTGCACTTGCAAGCTGGGAAAACTCAAGCAAACTCAAACTACTCCATTCTCTGGGCCTTCTTACCCATCAGAAAAGTAACATAAAGTGGGAGGTCCTTGAGTATCCTGGCTTGCTCTCTGAGTAGCCAGCAATGTGGTCTAAATCATTGGTGAACAACTCTGATCCATTGTAAGACTTGTAGGGAAACCCTCTGCTGGAGTATTCACCAACAGAGGACCCGAGCTATGAGCTATTGCCCTTTTCTTACTCTCTAGTCAGGTTATGTATATACAGGTCCTGAGAAGGGAGCCTGAAGCACAGGTGACTCTTTTGTCTGATTTAAGACTTCATTATCCTAAAGAAGATCTAATGGAGGAATCCTATTCTCAGAGACTCAGACATATTTATATTCCAAGTTTTTAACTCTTAGAAGAAATTTTTCCCTCTATTACTGGATGCAGACTGTTGTCCTGGACACACATTTACTGGATGGCCCATGAAGGCTGAGACTACATCCCCCTCCCCCAAAATGGGAAAGTCTCTACATAGCCAAGATTCCAGCCTTTCTACTGTGAATGTAAATCATTACAATAATATGATATATTATTATAATATAGAGTATATATTATATAACGATCACAATTGTAATGACATATTTATAATATAGCATAATTGTATAAATATGATTACAATTATATTTGGTTACTATATAACATTCAATTATTAATACCTGCTGATAGAACAAGTCTTTGCATCTCCTGTGCTGGCTGTTCATGGTTGTGGAAGGATGGGCAGGGTCCCATTAATCTTGGGCTGTGGTGGTATCATCTACTCAATAATCCCAGGAATGAATACACATGAGGAACAACACAGACACTAGAGAATCATTCTTTTCCATGTCATCCTGCTAGATGGTTGCATCATTTTTAAGAAACAAATTCAGTTTGAGGCAAGGACGAGCAATTACTGAGCGAGGGGGCACAGATTCACAGTGAGCGAATGCAGACGTGTTCTCACCAGAGCTGTGTAAGGGAGGTACCTGGGGTGCAGGTGGCTCATCCAGCTGCACAGGGACAGTGTCTGTGTGCTCATGGCTCTCATCTCCTTCTGACCAGGTGGTGAGACATTTGCACCTTCTGAAAACTAGAAAACAAGTAACACTGTAATCGCTTGCGCGACTCAAGACTCTGTGATGTCTAAAGACTGACAGAAGTGATTAGGGAAAAAAAGAGGTGAGGAGAAGGAATGGGAGGAAAAGGAGAAGGAAAAGAGAGGAAAAGGGGAGGAATGAAAGAAGGAGGAGGGGGCTGGGAGTTTGGCCTAGTGGTAGAGTGCTTGCCTAGCATGCACAAGACCCGGGTTCGATTTCTTGGTACCATATACTTAGAAAAAGCCAGAAGTGGTGCTGTGGCTCAAGTGGTAGAGTTCTAGCCATGAGAAAGTCCAAGGACAGTGCTCAGGCCCTGAGCTTAAGCCCAGGACTGGCAAAAAAAAAAAAAGAAAGAAGGAGGAGGAGTAGGAAGAGGAGGAGGTTGGGAGGGAGGAAGAAGAGGAGAAAAAAGAAAAGTAGGAGGAAAGATGAGAAGGAAGATGAGGAGGATAAAGAGAAAGAAGAGAAAGAAGAGAGAAGAAGGAGGAGAAGAAAAAGAAGATGGATGAGGTGGAGGATGAGGAGGAAGGGGAGAGAAATAGATTGACTTAAACCAAAATGAAGAGCGACTCCTTCAGGTATAGCTGACTCCAGGATGCAATAAAGCCCTCAGGGCTCTGCCTGGCTCAGATATATGTTACAGTTTAAGTTTGCCCATTGTCTTCCTCCTTCCCAGCATTGTAGGACCTCCCTTTGGCAGGGGTCCCCTCATACCTCCCAGTCAGCTCTTGTTTATTAACCATTTTCCCCTCTCTCTCTGGTGAGAGTAGGGGGCTTTATGATGTTTAATGGTTTCTACTCAGAGCCTAGAACAATATTTGCCAAAGAGAGCTCTTCAGTAGTTCCTGAGTTAAATAAGTGAATCCATGATTTGAGCATATTTGTTGTCCACTCTACTAGATGAGGAAATGGAAATTCAGAAAGTTCCTTTTTTTAAGAATCCTCTTATTTCTGAAATCCAGTTTTGAGGGCACTTCCAGCCCATCTGGTGTTCCCCTGAAACCTTCTCCAGCATTCCAGCACTGAAAAACAGCAGATCTGTTTTTTGGGGGGTGCCTGTCCTGGGGCTTGAACTCAGGGCCTGGGTGCTGTCCCTGAGCTTTTGCTCTCAAGGCTAGCACTCTACCACTTGAATCACCTCTCCACTTCTGGTTTTCTGGTAGTTCATTGGAGATAAGAGTCTCACAGAGTTTCCTGTCTGGACTGGCTTCAAGCCTCATCCTCAAATCTCAGCCTAGGATAACAGTTGTCAGCCACCAGCACTCCGCTTTCTTTGTTGTTGTTGTTTGTTTTTGTGGGTCCTAGGACTTGAACTTGGGGCCTCAGCCTCTTGGTGTTCAGGGTTAGTACTCTACCACTTGAGCCACACCTCTTGGTCAGCATTTTGCTTCTTCTCTTCCTTCCTTATTTCTTTTGTTGTGTGGTTACTGGAGTTTAAACTCTCATGTCCTTTCTTAGCTTTCTCATTCAAGGTTGGCACCCTACCCCTTGAGCCACACCTCCTCTGCCAGCTTTTTGCTGCTTAACTGGAAATAAGAATCTCACAGACTTTTCTGCCCAGGCTGACTTCAAATAGCAGTCCTCAGATGTCAGACTCGTGAAGTGAGCCACTGGTGCCCAGCTCAACTTTCAGTCTTGGTGTCTACAGTGCGTTCCAGGCTAGATGACCCACGCGGTTCATGCTGAGCACTGAAGACTTGCTTCAGGTGCAAGTGGAAAGTAATTATTTTCTTATGACTGTTTGTAGATATAATTGTTCTCCTTGCTGCTGGGGAATTTATGTTCAGAAAATAATTACTATTGGATTAACTACATTGACAATCATTTAATTCACATCAACACTGTTTGCATTGAAGCTGAGCTTCCTCCTTGCCCATCTGATGTGTCTGTTACAATAAGCATTTCAACTCAATTATCATTCCAGTAACAATCAAATTATCTCTAATAAGATGTAATTACTTTTTTTTATTAGCACACAACTGGATATCCTGAGCTGTGAAAGTCTAGCCTAGTTTTAAGAAATGGTTCAAACAGCCAGGCACTACTGGTGGCTCATGTATAAAATAAAAACTATCAGAGCTTCTCAGAGGCCCAAGGGACATTTTCTGCTTACAAAGTGAGGTGAATATTGAAACAAATAATCAATACCAGGAAGTAGAAACATGTTTTGTAGGGAGGGCACACAAATAGAGGGAGAAAAGGTGAGTAAATACAATCATTATATTCAATATACATTGTGTAAAAATTGAATTATAGAACTTGAAGGTAGACGTAGGAGGGAGAACAATGGGAAAGAAAGATGAAATTGGTGATCAAGATGCATTATAGGCATAGGCTGACTCCTGGAACTGTAATCTCTTAGTACAACTACTTAATACTAAAATAAAATTGAAATGAATTCGAAATTTGAAAGCAAAGAAATAATCCTAGATTTTATTTCAGTTTGGCACTTATTTAGCATTTATTTTGGTGATGATCCTGGGGCTTTGACTCAAGGCCTGGGCTCTGTCCCTGAGCATTAGTGCTCAAGGTTGACACTTTAGCACTTGAACCACAGCTGTACTTTTGGTTTGGGGGAGTCATTAATTGGAGATTAGTCTCATGGACAGTCCTGGATTTTCCCAAAAGAAATGCATTCTTTACTTGACTTATATAATGTAACCCCTTTGTATATCACCTTTACACTAATAATTAAAAATAATAAACTATAAAATTCACCCTTTCGAGCTGGTTGCAGATGGCTCATGCCTATAATCGTAGCTACTAGGTAGACTGAGATCTCCAATGAACTAGCAAAAATCTTAAAGTGGAGCTATGGCTCCAGTGGTGGAGCACCAGCCTTAGACCTTGAATGACAAAATTCAAGTGCCCAGGCCCTGAGTTCTGGCTCCTCCCCCCACCCCAGTACTGTCACACACACACACACACACACACACACACACACACACACACACACACACAATTAAGACACTTGGCTTCTCAGTGTTACATTTCTAGTCCTCACCTATCACAAGGGGCTAGTGGATACTGTATTGGACAGTGCAGATACAGTGTTTCCATTATTTTAGAAAGTTGTTTGGGGATCATGGCTACTTGATAGATGGTATCTACAGACTGACATGAAATAGTCAATGTTCTGCCCCGGAAAGATCACCCAGAAAGCATAGCTGGCATCTCTCACCTTAGGACCACCAGAGGTGTCCACCAGGGAGACCAAGAGCTGAGTGGTCTATGTGTGGGTGATAGAGGAGTGTGTAGGAATCTGTGCTTGTATGAGGGGGAGAGAGTGTTCATTGGTACATGTGTACACATGCGTGTGTATATATGCCTGTTGAGTGTGGGTGAGAGAGTTAAGTGGTATAACTCTATGTATGTGTGTCCATGTATATGTGCTATAGAAATATGTACATATGTGTATCATGCACGTATGTATATGTGGTAGCCTGGTGCCCATGTGTGTTAGGTATGTGTGAATGTGTGCATGTGTGTACATGTGTAGTGAGAAGATAACAGGAGGACTGTGTTCTTGGTAATGAGAGAAACACGCTCCATTCAGCCTTCACATTATATAAATGCACCTAACAGAAAATAGTTGATGCTTTCAGGAAACACACCATGAATTCCCACAATGCCCATGTGTGAGGCACTTAGCACCTCTGCTCAGTGCTGGGAAAACTGCAAGGCAGAGTCATCACTCTTGCCCTGCCAAGTAACTGGCATTATCTTCCTTCTGTGACCCAGCCCCTCCATGGCCTGCTCATGACCTATGAGTCTAGATCCCAGAAGTGGCCATGCTGGAACTCAGTGCTGGCCTGGGGCAGCTATTTTTCAGCCCCAGCTCTGCTTCTGTGTGGCAGCTGCTAGGAAGTAAGGCAGCTCCCTGCCTGTTTTCTTCAAGAACTTCCCTTCTCACCTGACCCCAATGGCTTCTATCTCATATTAGCTATGTGTAAGAATCCCCTGCTGGCCAGGTACCAGTAGTTTATGTTTGTAGTCCCAGCTACTCAAGAGGTTGAGATCTGAGGATCACAGTTTGAAGCCAGCTCAGACGGCAGAGTCTGTGAGACTCTTGTCTCCAACTATTTTGATCCTCAGGATCAATCCCAGGACTTGACCTCCTTGGGTAGAAAGAACATTTCTATTCCTAAGGAAGTGCTAGAAATTGTGAACTCAAGGTGGAAGTGTCCCTTTCAGAGTTCAGCTCTGTTTCTGGGCCAGCTTGGATCTCACTTCTTCCAGGGTCTTGAGTCTTCAGGGTAGAATGAGAAAATCCCCAGGGACCACGTATTCTCCAGAGATTTCTCTTCGGTGGATGACATAAACTCACTTGAGTTCCAAAATAAGCTAGGACTTATTTAATAGAAATTAACCCTCTGGAACACACCTCCTGACTGGGACTTCAATGAATAAAGCAATATTGATAAATAAGGAAATACCATGGCAAAAAGGCACCCAAGGGACAGTGGGTTCTCAGGTGGGTTAGGTACAGGACTGAGAGCTAGAAATGTAGCAAGAGCTGCGGGGGTCAACAGATATCTCTGTCTCTGTATTTCTCTCTTCACCTCCCATCCTCCTGCCTCCTCCCTCTCTTCCCTCTCACCTTCTCCTACGTCTGCCCTCTTCATCTGCCTTACCTTCTTCTCTTCCACTCATTCTTCTCTCCTTACCTCCCCTTCTCTCTCTCCTTCCCTCTTTCCCCCTTCTCTTCTTTTCTATCTCCTTTCCTCCTCTCCCCTCCCTTCCTCTCTTCTCCCTTTCCCTCCCCTTCCTTTGCTCACCACTTCCTCCCTCTCCTCTCCTTTCCTTTCGTCTCTCCTTTCCTCCCCTTCCCTCTCTTTTCATTTCATCTGTTCTTCCCTTCCCTCCTCCTTTCCCTTCTCCCCTTCCTTTTCTCCATTTCTTTCTTTTCCTTCCCTTATCTTCTGTCTCTTCCACATCCTCTTCATCTTCTCCATCTCCTCTCCCTCTTCTCTTCCTCATTCTTTCATTCCCCACTCTCTTCCCTTCTTCCTCTTGTCTTTCTTCACCCCCTCTCTCCATATTCATCCCATCACTGAGTTCCTGAGTGCCAGTCTTTTCTTAGGCCTCCATGCCTGAAACCCTGCTCACCATGGCCTGGGAATGTCTCTGGGTCCTGCAGGGAAAGAATCTAAGAGGCTGAGTTTGAGTGGAGCATCCAGGCCGCTCAGTTATGAGCAGGAGGCTGCTTAATGCTGGTCATTGCCTTTCTGGCTAGAATATGAGATGAGAGGGAGTGGCTGGATCTGTTATGTAAATTTACCCCAAAGGCATTTTTTTTTCAGTGTGGCTGAGAGAGGCTTGTGTGTGTGAGGCTTTGTGAGAAGAGAGTGGGGGCTATTATTCCTTCTCAGCACAACACCTGTTCCTGGCCTCATTAATCTGGGGGAAGATCTGCCTTTCACTAGGTTATCTCATAACGACATTTATTCTCATTCTCTCTTTCTCGCTCTCTCTCCCTATCATTGTAATTCAACCTTCTTCTTCTTTTTTCTTTCTTCTAAATCCTTTCTCCAGCCCAGGCATAAATCACCCCCATTGAATGAAATAAGGAAGGGCATCAGTGGGTTGTCTCAAGCTGACATTGTTGCCACCTATATGTACTAAAAGCTGCAATCAGTAGGAAGAGAGAATGTGTAACCACAGCCCATCCTATATAGTCTAAGAAAATTCTGCCTTGAGGGGAAAGAGGTTGATAAGAGGGAGAAGAGAGTGGGGAAGACGGAAGGGAGAAGGGAGAGCAGGGAAGAGGGGAGGGGAATGGAGAAAGGAGGGAAAAAGAGGAGATAAAGGAGAAGAGAAGGGAGAGAGTGAACAGAGTGGGAAAAGAGAGAAGGAAGATGGAGAGAGAGGGAGAGGAGAGAGAGGAAAGAGAGAGGGGAGAGAGGGGAGATGATGGAAGGGAGAGGGGAGAGAGGAGAAGTAGAGGAAGAAGAGAAAAGAGAAGAGAGAGGGGAGAAAAGAGAAATGATAGAAGGGAGAGGGGAGGGAGGAGAAGTAGAGGAAGAAGGGAAAAGAGAGAAGAGAGCCAAGTGGGGAGAATAGAGAGAATAGGGACTGAGGAAGAGGAGAGAATGGAGGAAAGAGGGGTGAGAAATGATAAAAAGAAAGAAAGAAGCCAGGAACTCATGGCTCATGCCTGTAATCCTAGCTATTCAGAAGGCTGAGATCTGAGGATCATGGTTCAAAGCCAGTCTGGGCAAAAAAAAATCCATGAGGCTCTTCTCCAACTAACCAGCCAGAAACCAGAAATGTAGCTGTGACTCAAGTGGTAGAGTACAGCCTTGAGCATAAACCATCTCAGGGACAGCACCCAGGTCCTGATTTTAAGTATCAGGCCCAAAACATAAAAGAGGGGATAGAGAGGGAGGAGAGCGAAGGTGAAAAGACAGAGAACAGATAGAGGGAGGATGAAGGAGAGAGGTGAAAAGAGAGAGGAAAAGAGGGGAGAGGAAGGAGAGAGAAAAGGAAGATGAAAGGGGAAAAAGGAATGGGTAAGAGGTTAAACAGGAAAATATAAAGAGGAGGGGAGAAGACAATGAGGGAGGTAGGGGAAGGAGGAAGAAGAGATGATAAAGAGGAAAGCAGAAAAAGAAAAAAAAATATGAGGGATTAGAGATAGAAGTATTTCTCTTTCTCTTTCAGTTGTGGGATTGAATCGAGGGCCCGGGCTCTGAGCTACAGTTCCACTTTGGTTTTCCTGGTGGTTCATGGGAGATTAAAGTCTCATGGACTTTCTTGCCATGGCTAGCTTTGAACCATAATACTCATATCTCAGCCTCCCCGAGTAGCTAGTATGACAGGTATGAGGCACCAGTGCCCAGCCCCCCAAGTTCAAGCCTCACAACCAGAAAAAAAAGGAAAGAAAAAGAAAGAAATATTACTGTTAGATAACACAGAGAACTGTCTAGAATAAAGGGAGCTCCCCATACCTTTGCTGTCCCTCCTTCTTTTAGTTATTGGCACTCTTGGTTTACAGAACAATCTGCAGGTGGATGAGGTCACTGAAACAAGGCCTTTCCAGGGATCCAGGTTCCGTGACTAACCGACAGGGGACAGAATGCACCACTCCCTTGTTCCTTTTCAATCACGTTCATATTCGTTATCTCTCTTTGACATTTCTGATGGAGGTTCCGGCTAAAAATAGTGACCCAGTTACAAGTACTGCCTGTGAAACTCAACCTGGGGCATGGATGGAAGTGCTATCTGGGCTTGAAGAGTTACAGAGGCATAATTAACGGGCACATCCGTCTGCAGCTGCCTTTGCAATGGCAGAGTGATTGAAAACAAAGGAAGATAGTGCTGAGGGCTGCCAGCCTTTTATCAAAGCCCTAGCACAGAATTCCTCCAGTCAGGCCCTTAATTGCCAGATTATCAACTTCTCTGAAGACCAGCACAGAAGAGACTTCATCCACAGTGGACAGCGCACTGCTTGAGCTTGGAGAGGCCATGCTGGGGGGTGGGAGGTGGGGGGCTTGGTGGGAGGACAGTGAAAGAGGAGGAGTGGACACTGCTGAGAAACAGCCGGCCCCTGACTTACTGTAGATGAAAAACTTCAGCTAGCTTAGTAAAAACTGGAAGGCGTGAAATTGGAGTTTTAGACCCCAGCTCCCTAAGTCTAGAAGTTGAAGAAGTCATGTTTAGCCACATGCCCCCATATGCCAAATAAAGAGACACAGTGAAGGGCAGAGGAAGATTTACCACGTGGCATAGCAACAGCCTCAGGAAAAAAAGGAGGCTAGCATTTTTACTAATCTTCTGCCTTCTTTGACCTTAGGTTAAATAGGGAGAAGAGAGAGGAGTCATGAAAGTATTCATAAATATCTCAGTTACATGTAATAAGTTCCAGTGGGTTTTTTTTATCTGAACGCACCTATTGGGAGGAATTCTGCTTTATCAAAGAAAAAGGACTGCCTGGTCAGGGGAGAGAAGTCATTGGGGCAGGTGGTCCAGTCCTGGTTACAAAGTGACTGCCAGAGAGAATGGCTCTGATAAAATCACACAGACACAATATGAAGGAGTCTAAAATGCCTTTTGTCCTTGCCTTCAGTTAATTCGTAGTTTGAAGTAATAAATCAGGGTTCTTCAGCAAAAGCAACTGTTAAGACTCTGTTACAGGCACACAAAACTAAGGCCTGAGATTCTTGATTCAAGACCAAAAGATCCTACTAGAAGCTCAGACCACTCAATGTGTTAAGAATTCCCTGAAAAAAAATGGCACTCAGAGCTTATGTCTGTGATCCTCTCTACTCAGGAGGTTGAGGTCTGAGGATCGTGGCTCAAAGCTAGCCCAGGCTGGAAGGTCTGGGAGATTCTTACCTCCAGTTAATCATCAGAAAACCAGAAGTGGAGCTGTGGCTCAAATGGTAGGGTGCTAGCCTTAAGAGAAAGAGCTCAAGGACAGTGCCCAGGCCTGAGGTCAAGCCCCATGAGCAACAATGACAGCGAGAGAGAGAGAGAGAGAGAGAGAGAGAGAGAGAGAGAGAGAGAGAGAGAGAGAGAGAGAGAGAGAGAGAGAGAGAGAGAGAGAGAAAGAAACAGTGGCCCTGAGATGTTACAATGTCCTTTTGCGATGCCCCTAACGGGCTCATGTGTAAAGGCTTGGTTAATAATGCAGAAAGAGCTCTTATTGAGTCAGTTGGTAGATGCATTTCACTTGACATTATTCAGAAGTGATGCAACAAGGAAGTGGAGCTTTGATGGAGGAAATAGGTTGGATACAAAACATCCAAACCTATCGGGTGACGGTGTCTCTCATCCTGGTCACTTACTTTCACTCTCCCTTTTCTGCTTTCTGGAAGCTATGAGGTATGATGTTCTTCTCCACCCTTTTCTCTTTCTTTTCCTTCCTTCCCTCCCTCCCTCCCTCCCTTCCATCCATCCTTCTGTCCTTTCCTCCCTCCCTCCCTCCCTCCCTCCCTCCCTCCCTTCCATCCATCCTTCCAGCCATCCTTCTGCCCTCCCCTCCCCTCCCCCTCCCCTCCCCTCCCCTTCCTTTCTTCCTTCCTTCCTTCCTTCCTTCCTTCCTTCCTTCCTTCCTTCCTTCCTTCCTTCCTTCCTTCCTTCCTTCCCTCTCTTTCTCTGCTTTCTGGCTGCTATGAGGTGAGTTTTCCATCACTTTCAGTCTCTTTTTCCTCCCTGCCACAATGTTGAGCCACTTTCTTCTGTTACCTCTCCCTGTCCATGTCCCCTCCCTCCTTCTGTTACTGTCTCTCTTCTCTGTTGCAGTTTCTCTCTCCCTCCCTCCTTCCCTCTCTCTCCCTCCCCCCTCTTCTCTCTCCCTCCCCCCTCCTCTCTCTCTCTCTCTCTCTCTCTCTCTCTCTCTCTCTCTCTCTCTCTCTCTCTCTCTCTCTCTCTCTCTCTCTCTCTCTCTCTCTCTCTCTCTCTCTCTCTCTCTCCTGGCTGCCCATAAGGTGAACAGCCCTTCTTTTTCTGTGTGTGTTGGAAAGTGTTTTATTTTTTATATATATTTTTATTGTAATGAATAAAAGGGTTACATGATATTTGCCAGATAGAAGGTGCATTAATTCACATACATTGATACCCTTTCACATGTCTTGGTACCCATTACCCTCACCCCCCACCCACCACCCACCCCACCATGCCCTTCTTCCATGATGACTTGACTTTGCTACAGCCTAAAAGCAACCAAATGACTAAGGACTGAAACCTGTGAAATTATGAGCCCCAAATAAATCTTTCGTCCTTTCTTTCTCCCAGTTATTCTCCAGGCTAGTGCTCTACCACTTGAGCCACAGTACCACTTGCTGCTTTTTCTGTGTATGGGGAACCGAGCAATCAAATCCAGAGCTTTGTGTATGCTCAGCAAACCCTACCACTCTGTCACACTCCTGGTCCTCTCCCAGTTATTTATCCCATGTTGACTAGTACACCAGAATCTAGCAGTCTGTCATTTCCTGAGTGATACCTTATTGTTTTTCCATTGGTACCTCAGTCTCTCAAGGGTTCTAAAGCCCCTGTTTCTGCCCCTTTCTAGGGTCTTCAGTCTAAACCACATGGCTTTGTCAGTCTGGCTTTTGTATTGTGAAGAGAGCCTGCTGCTAGCCTTCCTACTCATGCCCTTGGGAAACCTCGTGCCATATCACATGTTACTTAAGGCACAGGGCTTGATGGAAATACGATGGAAAGTGAGACATTGGAGGCCAGGTGATGATGGATAAAGCCTGTAATCCCAGGTACTCAGGAGATTGAGAGTGGAGGACTGTGGTTGGGAGGCAGGTTAAGCAGAAACATCTTCGAGAGTCCATCTCTAATTTACCAGCAAATTGCTAAACTGGAAGCCCACACATCAAGTAGTAGAGTGTCTTCATGAGCAAGAAAGTCCAACAAAAGCATAAAGCCCTGAGTTCATGCTTTCCCATGCTGGGGCTTAGAGATTTCTTTCTCCATTCTTTTGGGAGACTGGCCATTTGTTTAGCCAACATTTGCTTGCAGAAAAGTTCATTTTCTATGCAGTTTGTTGTTTGCAAAAACCTTCTTTTTCTACGAGTTAAGCAGAAACAAGAGTGTATTTCTGCAGGGGAGAAAAAGAATTCACCTGGAGGCTAAAACTCTAGAGAAAATTCTGTCCAAATGCACATTTGTGTATCTGAGCTTTTGGCTTTCTTTTTGCTCTCTCTAGTTGGAAACTGAAGAGAAATACTGACTCAGGGTTCTTAGCGTTGCCTTCAGGAAACCAAACCAAGTCAATTAGTGAATCTGTCACCCAGAAATGTTTCCTATCAGGAAAGAGTCATCCACTTCTTAACCTTCAGCTTTAGGAAGTCAAGATAAAGGAGATGAGAATCCCAGGACAGATCTGCTCCTGTGGGAGGCAGCTTAAAACATGCTTTTTGCTTGGTCCTAGGAATGAACTAGCTCCCCCATGTTTGTATCTGTGCCCTTGGATCCGAGCTAGCCTCTGCTGTAGTCAACCTGGAAAACACCATAGACTCCAAGAAAGATCAGATTCACTGATTGCCATCTTGTGTGGAAGGTAAACTTCCCTTCAATCAGGCAATGTCTCTTTCTTATCATCTTAAAGCAAACAGCTAAGAACTCAGGAAACCATCTTGTTCCAGTCACAAGTCATAACTTCTCCAGAATTCTTCCAAGGACACAGCCTGAGCTGTGCTCAACCATGCCTTACCTGTGACTTGAGCTTGTTTTAACTCTGCATATCTTTCTTACCCATTGCCCCCAATTCTCCCTATTTAACCTGAAGCCAATGTGTAGCCTTGAAGATGACTGCAAAAATCTCCTTTTTCTGCTTTTCACTGGGTCCCTTTGACAAATGCAAGTGAGGGGCTAGATCTAATTTGGGATTCTGGGCTTTGGGCCTGGGGCCTATAAAACCCACTATCTCACTATCTTCTCACTGAACAGTTACTTTTAAACTTTCTCTAGGAGTATCTGTTAAATGGGGACAGCTTGTTTCCTTGATGTGAAGATACTTTGGGGGAGACATATTTATTCCCTTGTGAAGCCAGCTATCCTTCTCTCCATCTATTAGTAATTCTCTTACTTGGCTCTTGTCCCCTTTTGTGGACAGAGAGAGTGGTTACCACATTTGACAGGAGGTTGACTATGAGGGTTGGCTGGAGCTCCTTCTAGCTCTGAGGGAAAGAAAGGAGAACTGTTAGAAAGGATAAAAAGTCATAGTTATAACATGTAGCAGATAACATGTGGTCTATCATGATGTTCCTTGTTTCCATAGTGCCTCTGGCTCTTGCTCAAATGTTTCTTCTTCCCATAATGCCACGGGTGTCCACTCAACCAATGAAAATTAGCCAAGGCAACACATGCATGAGCCATCAACATGCATGAGCCATCCATCAAGCACTCAATGCAAAGCCCAGAGTAAGAGATATGGGAGGTTCCCCATGCTATAAAAACTGCTCTCAGGTGGGTGCCAATGGCTCATGCCTGTAATCCTAGCTACTCAAGAGGCTGAGATCTGAGGATCATGGTTCAAAGTCAGTCCAGGCATGAAAGTCCATGAAAGTCTTATCTCCAATAAACCATCAGATAACCAGAAGTGACACTGTGGCTCAAGTGGTAGAATGCTAGCCTTGAGCTGAAGAGCTCAGGGACAGCTCCCAGGCCCAGAGTTTGAGCCCCATGACTGACAAAGGAAGAAACAAAAACAAAAACAAAACCTACCCTCTAAAGGGACTTTTCTTTAGGTCACTCCTTCCTCTTTTTTTCATGCCAGTCCTGTGGCTTGAGCCAAGAGCTTTGGCACTGCCCTTGGGCTTTTGTAATCAAGGCTAGTTTCTGCTCAATCACTTGAGACACAACTCTATTTCTGTTCTTTTGAGCAGTTGGCCGGAGATAAGAATTTCATGGACTTTCCTACCTGTATTAGGCTTTGAACCCTGATCCTCAGATCTCAGCCTACTGAGTTATTAGGATTTTAGGTGTGAGCCAACAATGCCTAGTCAGGCCCCTCTCTTTAGAGAGTCTTGCTACTTTCCTTTCACTTTCATATAAATGGATTTTGTATTATTTTATAACCTTTCCTGCCTTTTAATTAAAATATTGTTATTATAAAGGGGTTACACAAGTGGGTTGCATTTATTTAATTCAGGTAAAGAATATATTTCTTTTTGGACAATGCCACCCCTGCCTTTTACTTTTTAATGGGTGGAATAGATCTGTATTCCTACATGGCATCAGCTCACTAAGGATGATTGTAGTATCTCCTCAATTCACAATGCCATCATGGTTACCTCTACAGATAACTGGGCATTTTCAATGTTCTAGAAAGGATCCCACATTGGTGTTAGATCCTCGGGAAGATTCCTCTTCGGTCTGCTTTTAACTCTCATCTGTCTGTTTACCTTTTGCATGGGGCATTTGTATAAAGAGCATTTCCTGAGGTCCTGAAATCTTTCTGAAGACCTAGTGGCCAAACACACACACACACACACACACACACACACACACACACACACACACACACACACACACGTACCAAGGATGGTGGTGTACAGACTCACAGGATGCATTTGTGGGTAAATAATGCAATATTGAGGGGTTTCCTGGAAAACAATAACTATGTATGAGACAATTCTTGAGAATGCTTGAAAGATTCTGTAGTAAATAAAACAATACAAAACAAAACAAAACAAAATAAAAATAAGGGTTTTGACCTAGGCCTAGCACTTGTAATTTTTTTTGCCAGTCTTGGGGTTTGAACTGAGGGCCTGAACACTGTCCTTGGGTTTTCCTCAAGGCTAGCACTCTACCACTTGAGCCACAGCACAAGTTCCAGCTTTTTCTGTGTATGTGTTACTGAGAAATGGAATCTAAGACTTCACACATACATGTTCCTGGCCCTCACACTTGTAATTTTATCACACTTGTAATCCTAGCTGCTCAAGAGGCTGAGCTCTGATGATATAGGTTTGAAGCCAGGACTTGCAAGAAATTCCGTGAGACTCCATTAACCATAGAAAAAGCCAAAAGTGGAGCTCTGTCTTAAGTTAATAGAGTGCTAGCCTTGAATGATAAAAGTGAAGGGACAGCACCCAGATTCTGAGTTCAAGACCCAGTATCTACATACACACATATACAGGCACACAAAGAAATAAAGAATTGTATAGAATTGTGTCCCCGTATGCCCGCTGGCATTAAAAAATAACTCTTCATAAAGGAAATGAGGAAAGCAAGTCCATTTGCAATAGATTCAAAAAAATAAAATAAAATTCTTAGGAATTAACTTCACCAAAAATGAGAAGGACCTCTATGATGAAAACTTTACAAAACTGAAAAAGGAAATTAAAGCATATTTAAGGAAATGGAAAAATCTTCTGGATTGGGAGGATTAACAACATAAAAATGGCAACACTGCCCAAAATTATCTACAAATTCAATGCAATTCCCATCAAAATTTCAAAAACATTCTTTAATGATATAGAAGCACCCCCACAAAATTAAAAAAAAAGCACTGTAGGAGGAAGAACAGTGCTAAAGGAATATCAATTCCAGACTTCAAACCCTATTACAAAGCCATAGTAATAAAAACAACTTGATACTGGCACAAGAATAGGCCTGAGGACCAAAGCAATAGAATAGAAGATGCAGAAATGAACCCACAGATCCATAGCAACCTAATATTTGATAAAGGAGCAAAAAACATAGGATGGAAAAAAAAACAACCTTTTCAACAAATTGTGCTGGTAGAACTGGCCATACATGTGCAGAAAACTGAAGCTAGATCTTTATATATTACCCTGTACCAGACACAGTTCTAAATGTATCAAAGACCCCAATGTAAGCCAGGCGTGATGGCTCACACCTGCAATCCTAGCTACTTAGGTGGCTAAGGTCTGAGGATTGTGGTTTAAAGCCAGCCCAGCACTAAAGACCATGAGACTTATCTCGAATTAATCACTATAGAAAAGGGGAAGTAGGGCTGTGGCTTAAGGAGTAGGGTGGTAGCTTTGAGCTGAAGAACTCAGGGTCAGTGCCCCAGGCCCAGAGTTCAAGCCCCATGACCCACAAACAGACAAACAAAGAGACCTCAATGTAAGACAAGATACCTTGATCACTACTACACTGTTGGTGGGAGTGAAAACTTGTTCAATCAGTATGGCAGTTCCTCAAAAGACTAAACATAGAGCTCCTCTATGACCCAGCAATTCCACTGCTTGGCATTTACCCAGTCATCCAGAAACAAGGACATACTAAATCCACTATGATGCTCATTGCAGCACTATTTACCATAGCAAAGATATGGAACCAACCCAGATGCCCCTCAGTTGATGAGTGGATCAACAAGATGTGGTATTTATACACAATGGAATTCTATGCTGCTGTCAGAAAGAACGACATCTCCCCATTTGTAAGGCAATGGAAAGACTTAGAAAAAATCATATTAAGTGAAGTAAGCCAGACTCAAAGGAACTTAGGCTCAATGGTTTCCCTCATTTGTCATAATCAGTAGAAACCTTAGCCTCTCTGTACAATAGAGCAAAACCTAGATACATAAGGCCATATAGTATGACGCTATATGAAAGGACCTCCAGGATATAGAAACAAAAGCCATATAATGAGTGATTGTCTTCCTTAATGTATTGTTATCTCTCATCTCTCTTGCTGTCCCTTAGTTATCTCATATTGTCATATTATTTCACCTTGTTATCTAATACATTGTATATATGTGCATTTGGTTATTTGAAATAGGATAGGGAAGGGGGGAAGCAAGATGAGAGGTGGGGGGGTAGAGAAATGGGGACCAAGGCATGAGAAAGGGTATCAATATTTGTGAAGCAATGCACCTTCTATTGGGTGAATATAATATAACCTTTCTATTAATTACAATAAAAATATATGGAAAAAAAGACAAATATTACTGGAAGGAATAGGGGAAACACTATGGTTCCTTGGCATGAGTCAAAATTTTCTAAGTAATGATTCAGAATCACAACAAATCTGAGAAAGGCTGGATAAATGGAATGTCACCAAACTGAAGAGTTTCTGCATGGCAAAGGATACAACTAGCAATATAAATAGAAAGCCCACAGAATGGGAGAAGATCTTTATCAGACAAGGGCTTTATATCTAAAATATACTTGGAACTCAAAAAGTTACTCCCTCTCAAACAAACCCTCATAGATAAAGCGATTACAGTAATAAATGTTTTTAAGAGTTAAAGAAGTAGGAATGGCCAATATGCAGAAATGTTCAACATCTCTGGCCATAAAAGAAGTGCAAATCAAAACATTACAATTATACCTCACCCGGGTTGGAATGGCCATTATCAAGAAAACAAACAATAACAGATGTTATGCTAGTGGACCAAAAGGGAACTCTATTACACTGTTGGTTGGAATGTAAACTTGTTCCATCACTCTGGAAAGCAGTATGGAGGTTGCTCAAAAGACTAAACATAGAGCTTCCTTATGACCTAGCAGTCCCACTTTAGGGCATCTATTGATCGCAAACCAGGCTACACTAAAGCACCAGCACAACCAGTGAACATCACTGCAGCATTGTTTACCATAGCCAAGATATGGAACCAACCCAGATGTCACTTAGTTGATGAATGGATCAAGAAAATGTGGCTTATATACACAATGGAATTCTATGCTTCCATCAGAAAGCATGGCATTGCCCCATTTGTAAGGAAATGGAAAGACTTGGAAAAAAATTATAGTAAGCCAGATGCAAAGAAGCACAAGTTGTGTTTGCCCTCATTTGTAATAATTAGAATGTACCTATAAATTTATAGTAAAAGATAAAAAATTACACTTGGAAATGATAAGCTGGACTCTAAACATTCACACACTGAGTCCAAAGGCTGATATTCTTAGGAGAGGATCACAAGGGCTCAATGTGCATACCATCTATGCTTTGTGCATACCATCATATCAATGATGCTTATCAAAATGAACTCCATGAAATGCAAACAAGAGGTTTTTTTTTTCTTTTTGCAGTTCATTTCTTTTTCTGTTCTTTTTTTTCCATTTGTCACCGTTTGGGATTTCTATCCCTTTTGTCTTACATGTAAATTTGATTTGGGGATGAGAAGGGAAAGCAGTGGGGCAAAGGAGATTGGGAGGGAAAAATCTGTTAGAAAATGAGGGAGGGAGTGACTGTTCAAAAAGAAATTTACTGAATACCTGCCTTTGTAACTGTAATCCCTCTGTATAGCATCTTTACAATAAAAATGAAGACAAAACAAAAACTAAAAAACAGTTCTTGTTCAGAAGGGTGTGGGGTATGGCTGAAATAGTATTTCCTGGCTAGTTCATTGTAGACATTAACTTGTATAGGTTCAGGAGGAATGGACGATTAGGCTGGGGAAAGGATTTCCAGAAGATAGAGAAGTTTGTGCATCACCCTCTGCTTGGGGTCTCCACATCTCCATGAGAGATCTCTCTTCTGGGAAGAGATATGCGTCCATGAAGGAGATAATGTCCTTATTTCTTTGGAGTTGGGAGTAAAGAGAAAACTGGTCTACCAATTCTGAGCATTTGGTCAATATGGCAGCTGCCTTGTATGTTTGTCACAGTCACCTAATTACAGGGGTTGTAGAAAAAAATAATAAAAATGGTACTAATTATTGAAATGAAGGCCTGGAATATTATTTTCTCTACACTTGAGAGTGCTTGCAAGTTTCTCTAATAAGGAGGAAACCATACATGGAAAATTAAAAATAAAGAATTGTAAGCTGGCTGCTGGTGGGTCATGCCTATAATCCTATCATGCCTGTAATATTAGCTTCTCTGAAGACTGAGATCTGAGCACTGAGGAAAGTCTGTGGGACTCTTCTCTCCAGTGAACTACCAAAAAGCCAGAAGTGGAGCTGTTGCCGAAGTGGCAAAGCATTAGTCTTGAATGATAGAAGCTAAAGGACAGGGATCAGGCCCTAAATTTAAGCTCCAGTACTTCTGCACACACATTCAGTTTGAGGTTCAGAAAATTAATACCTGGTCCTTGGCAGTATTTGAACCCAAGACTCTTCAGTAGCTTCTTCTGACTGAAGTATCTGCCCAAGATGACACCAGCAGATCTAATTTGCACTAAAACAAGAATTCCACTTGGTAGCCGCAGTTGTGAGCCTGTCTGGCAGAGCCTTCAGCCCAAGGAAAAGGAACAAGCTCTTTGGTCCAGTTTATTTTATTTTATACTGTTGGGGTAATGTACAGAGGGGTTACAGTTATATTCACCAGGTAGTAGGTAAATTACTTTTCACACATTGATACCCTTTCTCATGTTTTTGTCCCCATTTCTTTTCTCCCCACCCCTTCCAATTTCCTTCTTGAAACTGAATTTCCATCCTATAAAGTGATGGCTTCTGGTACAAACTTCTAACATGGCTCTCAAGCTCATCATTTCCAGGGAAAACTGGTATCTTCGTTGTATACTTCTTGAGGGCTAGTGTCCAGAAATTCATTCATTCACTGATTGATTGATTCATTCCCTATCTTTAATTCACTATCTTTATACAAGTGGTTTCAATTCAACATGTTAGTTTATGTGTATAGTACATCCTGATCAATGCTTCACCTTCCACCGTTTTTCACCTCCCCCATTATCTCCCCCGAAACCCACCCATACCCTCAAATTATCTGGTTTCATTTTCACAAATGTAAATTGAATAATATGACTGCATTCACTCACCCTTCTTCTCTCTGTCAATCTATCCCTCTCCATAACCTCCCTCCTTTCCCCAACAATGCATGTTTCAGTTTTCTGGTATTTACTTCAATAAGTAAAGTGTGAGTTAATTGTTCACGGGAGTTACACCACTGGAATCCTCCTTTTTTGTTGTTTTTTGTTCCAGTTCTCAGGCTTGAGCTCAGGTTCTGAGTATTGTCCCTGAGCTTTTCTTTTTCTCTGAAAACTAGCACTCTAGCACTTGAGCCACAGCACCATTTCCAGCCTTTTCTGTATAGTTTAGTGGATAAAAAGAGTCTTATGGACTTTCTTGCCCCTGATGGCCAAATGGTGATTCTCAGATCTCAGCCTTCTGAGTAGCTAGGATTACAGATGTGAATAAGCAGTGCCTGGCAGAATTTTTTTTCCAATCTTTTTTGAATAGCCTTGCCATCTTGGTTTTGAATGTGTGCCAAGAACACTCTGGCTGTGTATGCCATGTTTGGCTGCCTCAAGCAAGACTGATAAGTTCTAACATCATGGGGTATTATAATGGATCTGACATATGTTAGGAGACAGTCATAAATTCTGCACTAGACCGATGGTTCATGCCTTGTAATCCTATCTACTCAGGAGGCTGAGATCTGAAGATAGTGGTTCAAAGCCCGCCTGAGCAGGAAAGTCTGTAAGACTCTTATCTTCAATTAATCATCAGAAAACTGGAAGTGGAGCTGTGGCTCAAAGTGACAGAGTGCTAGTCTTGGGCAAAAGAGTTCAGAGATAGCACCCAGACCCTGAGTTTAAGCCCCAGGACGGATCCAATTCACACCCCTGAAAAAAACCAAAAACAAACAGCACTACCAACAGCTTAGTACTCTAGCATACTCTGATCATCTGCTGATGTCAAAGGCTCTTTCTTCCTAGTTGGCTTTTATGTGGTACTTAATATTTGCACAACCAGCCAGGAAAGCTAACTGTGCCTGCTCGGTCATATCAAGCTGCCAATATTTACTCCAGAAGAGAAATCAGCCAGGTCTTGATCTTGGAGACAGAGAGTAGAGACAGAATAAGGCCCACCCATATTTGAGTTCTAATTCTGACATTTAGTGGCCATGATGTGTTTGCTACTCACAGCTTTTCTTGTGCTTTAGAAAGAAAGGACAGTCCACACTCCCAGGAGGACAGTTGTGAAGGCCAATGACCAAATTTATGAGTAGCGATGTGCCAGAGCCTGCCTATTATTCTCATGTTAGACACAGGAAGTGCTTTTGATAAGAGCAAAGGGATAAAACACACAGATCTTGTCCTTGGGAATATATAGTGCCCTGGGAGAAACAAGACATAAGCGTGTGACAGTTTCTATTAATTGTAAGGAATTTATATTTCAAGGTAGAATAAACCATTGACCCAGAGAGTAATGGAGCTCATAAGCCAAGGCTTAAATTACATAGAAGCAAGTGGTTTAATTAGGGTAGCTTTAAAACTGATCATTCACCCAGACACACTTGGTGGGGGGTGAGGGTGAGGTGAAAGAGGGCAGCCCTTAGTAATCAATACCAGAGCAACAGATGTGAGGAGGAATTGGTGTGGCTCATAGTTAAGTAAAGTGTATCATGTGTTCCTTTAAGTATGGTGTAGACATGTCTATGTGCATATAGCCATCTTCCAGGACAAGCCTGAGTTCTTCTCAGCTCTGTCTAGCTCTCCTCCATGGAGAATTTGCACTCATACAGTATCTCAGAGCTCGAGTCTTCCGTGTGCTCTTCCCTATGTTACCTGGAATGCATTCTAAATTTCTTATGACCTACCAGGCTGTAGCTTCTGGCTCATTCTCAGCCTCACTGCTGCCCTTCTCTCCCATTAGGCTCTAGACATACCATAATGCCTATTTAGCTAGTCTGGTTCCTGCCTGGAATACTTTCCTGTAGGCCTTCACTCAAGGTGTTTCTCACCAATCCTGACCAGCATCTTATCCAACTCTTATGCCAAGGCAGTCAATGCTGTGTGTGTGTGTGTGTGTGTGTGTGTGTGTGTGTGTGTGTGTGTGTGTGTGTGTGTGTGCTAGTCCTGAGGCTGGAACTCAGGCCTGGGCACTGTCACTGAGCTCTTTTACTCAAGGCTAGTGCTCTACTACTTGAGCCATAGTTCTATTTTTGGGATTTTAATTGGAGTTAAGAGGCTCATGGATTTTTCCAGCATGGTCTGGCTTTGAACTGCAATCCTCAGATTTTGGCCTCCTGAGCAGTTATATTACAGGCTTGAGCCATCAGCTCCCATTTCCTAGTGGTTAATTGGAGATAAGAGTCTCATGTTCTTTAGTGCCTGGGCTGGCTTTGAACGTCAGATCTCAGCCGCCTGAGTAGCTAGGATTACAGGTGTGAACCACTGTGCCTGGCTGAGGTGGTTTTGGTCTTCACAGAGCTATACACAGAACAGAATGGAACAAGACCTGATCATATTGGTTTCCTGTGGCTTCTCCAAGCCCCATCACAATGATGGGAGTGAGTGAATTGGGATGCAGGCAGATTTTTCACAGAATCATTGGCATTCATGTTGGATATGCCAAAGGGAAAGAGATAGGAGGGAAAGGAAAATAGAGAGGTTGAGTTGAGCAATGAATGAGGCCTACAGAGAGACAGAAGGACCCAGAACCTAGAGATATATTTGTAATGTTGACAGGAAACATTTCCTCTTTTTTTTTTCCTGGTCACGAGACTTGAACTTGGGGCCTTGGTGTTGTGCCTGAGAGTTTTCGCTCAAGGCTAGTATTTTTTCACGTTGAGTCATGGCTCTACTTTTTTTTCTGGTGGTTAATTGGAAATAGAGTCTCATGGATTTTCTTCCCGGGGATGGCTTCGAACCATGATCCTAAAATCTCAGCCTCTTGAGTAGCTAGGATTACTGGTGTGCACCACAATCTATCCCTCTCTGAGTCATACTCGAATTTCCTTAAAAGGAGGAACAAAGCTGGTTGCTAGTAGCTCATTCCCGAATCCCAGCTACTCAAGAGGTTGAGATTTGAAGACTGCAGTTTGAATCCAGCCTAAGCAGGAAAGTCTATGAGACTCCCATTTCCAATTAACCATAAGACAGAAGTTGAGGTGCAGTGCAAGTGGAAGAGTGCCAGCCCTGAGTGAGAAAACTAAGGTACAATGTTCAGACTCTGAATTAAGCACTCTGAATTGGCACATAGAAATAAGTGATGGAGCAAGATGACAGCCTAAGTAAGACAATGGCCTGAGGGGCCAGATTGTGAGTATTGTCAGCTTTGTGATCTGTATATTCTCTGCCACAACTGAGTATAAAGACGGATCCAGGTGGCCCATGGCTGGGCTCCAATTAAACTTGTATGAAAAGCAGAGCACACTAGGCTTAAGGATCTCACTTGCCAAATCTTGGTCTAAAAGAATAATTTAAGTAAACGTGGAAACTTAAGCTCAATAGATTTCTTTATTTCAAGACTTTTGAGAACCCATACCACATGAAATGAGGAATGCATTTTGTGACTCAAAAATTTTGTTTTCGGGTATTGTATCATATTAACACATTTTTGGAATGATATCTTGAGTTCTTAAAAGAAACAGAACCATAAGGAAATTTTTATGTACAAAGAGTTGGGTAGGAGAGAAAGGAAGAGAGGAAGTGGGAGAGGGAGAGAGGAAAGAGAGTGAACTAAAAAAAAAAAACCACAGAGAGGGGCAGAGAAATAAAGAAGAGATGGGGAGAGAGGCTAGAGACAGAGAAACAAGAAAAAGAGAAACAGAGAGAGACAGAAAGAGATAGACACAGAGAGGGAAGAGGAGATAGAAAGAGACAGAGAAAGCAAAGAGACAAAGGGGAGAGAGAAGGAATACACAGAGAGACAGATAGAAGAGACAGAGAGAAAGAGAGGTGAGGAAAGAGACAGAGAGACAAGACAGAGGAACAAAGAAAGAGAGAAGAGAGAGATAGACACACAGAGACAGATATACAGACAGAAAAGAGTCTGAGAAACAGAGAGACATATAGGGCCAGAGAAAGAAGAAAGAAATGTGAAGAGAGATGAAGACAAAGAAAAGACATAAAAAAAAGGGAAAGAGAAGAAACAGAGATTCAGAGAGAAACCAAGAAACAGAGAGACAGATGTTGTACCCGAACTCCTGGGACCCCGAAAGAACCACCAGAGGCCGAGGCCAAAGCAAAGGGGCAAGGGTCGTTTATTACAAGTTTGAACCTGGACCTCCGTGTACTTGTTGCCAGTGATGCTGAGAGGTCCCGAGCAAAGATTTTACACAGCTTTTATAATCATGTACAAACAAGTTACAGCTACAGGCTCATGACTGGATAACATTTAGTTTGATTCATAAGTATATTTCTGATTGTTTTGGGTGTAGGTGATTAACTGTTGGGTCCCGGTGACCGCTGGTCCCTGTAAACAGGCCAGTTACTGGAATTTATGTGCATGAATTGTGTTCCTGGAATAGATGTTTACCATGACCACTGGACCCTAAAGTTTTTTACTTCCCAGAACAAGGTAGGAACAAGGTGGGCCTAGAGGGGGTTTCTTAGCTTGTCCATTCCTCCTTCATTCCTCCCTCTCACATGGTACTTTCAGATCCAATGTTGGATCTGAACAATCTCACAATTTCTGGCCACCTAGGAACTGATACTGTGTTCTTAATACCATAAGCTGAACAGAGTTAATTCTATCCTTAACAAAAGTGACTAGCTTATTGATGATACAAGGACCTATAATCAAAGCTAACAGTAATAGTAATAATGGTCTGGCTAAAGCAGAAAGCAGGGTTGTCAGCCAAGGGGAAAGATTAAACCACGTTTCAAACCAGCTTTGATTTGAGTCCAATTCTCTTTTTTTTTTCTTCCAGTCCTTTCCTTATCTCATCTAAAATTTCAGTAATAATTCCAGAATAATCTGCATAAAAACAACATTCCTCCCCTAAGGCTTTACACAACCCACCTTGCTGGAGAAAAAGTAAATCTAGGCCTCTTCTAATTTGTAGGGCTACCTGGGCTAGGGACTCAGTGCTTTTTTTGTAAATACCTAATTGAGGTTTCCACTTTGTCTAGGTTGGCATCTATTTGCATTCGAAGCTCAGAAAAATGTTTTCTGTTGCAGAAGCAGAGGCAGTCCCAACTCCTTCCCCCCCCCCCCCCCCCCCCGTGACTCCTAATCCTATAAGGGTAGTAATAGCTAATGCTGTAAGAGGCTCTCGCTTTATCCTTGAATAACTAGCATCTCATCATCTTAATGATATAAAACATGGGGCAGCAGTGTTACTAAAGCACACGTGTCGTTATGCATTTGGAGAATTTTGGCTGACACCCATTGAGTTAGTCCTGTGGATTTGCACAATCAAAAGACTCCCTGGTCTGAGGGGATAAGCCAGCCACCTTTAGTAGAATTAAGAGTAACCCAGTTTATGTTTTTTAAGGGATTAGTGGCTGTACCTGCTCTTATACAGGTGACATTAGTCAACTGTAGAGGATATGTCTGTCTTCCAGTATTTACCTGAATAGGATCGGCCCACCTACATTTATCAAAGTTATTTTCTATGGTGTAATTTCCTTCCCATCCTATGGCCTCATAAAATGGGGGTTCATGTGTTAGACACAACCAGCATGACTAAGTCAGGGCGAGTTTTGTTCAATGCCGAAAAAGCTAACTGCATGGTTGCCAGAACCTGTGGTTGGGACATTTCCAATTTTTCCTGAGGCTCTTGATGTAGGTGGGGTGTATCAGGAGGTAAAGAAGGAAGTGAGGGGGATGGGAAAAAGGACCCATTATTTGAGGTTTTTCAACAGGCCCTATTGTCCTTCTTAGGTGAAAGAGGAGGCCGATGTCATATCCATTTTGATAAAGTCTGAGTCCCCACATTTTTCCTATTTCCCATCCATGGGCCCCTGTTCCCTCTTCTGAGAAAGTGATTTTTAGGGGGTTGCATCTGTACTGAGTGCAACGTCCATATAGTGGGTTGGCGGCCAGTTTTGATTGCGGGACTCTTTGTGCCTAATCCAGTAACCAGATCCAGTGCTTTCACAAACCCAGCCGGCGCAATAGTACGCTTCTGGTCCTCCACACTGGTTAATCTCGTTTACCAGGCCGTTACTACCAGCACACACGTAAAAAGTTTCCCTCAAGGCCACCCGCTTTAACACATGGGAACAGCCAGGGGTCGGGCCTCCTGGTACAGGGGGAAAGTGACATTCATGGGTACCTCCACATTTTAACCATCCCTGGTGCTCAGGAATCCAGTCTCCAACATCCCATGAGCCTCTGGCCAAATCACAAAGGTCAAACTCTAACTCTGGCCACCATGTAGAGGATGTCGCTTCCTCCCTGGTTGTGCTATTAATAACTTGCCCATTTATAGGGTTGACAATGGCCCACATGATGCGCTGGGGCTGGTGTGGGTTGGTAGTGGCAGTAAGTAAATTAAAATGCAAAAGTGGAAACATTAAAGCCCAAAAGTATGTGGTGAGCATAGTTCCAGTTTTTGGCGACGCAGCTTAATTTTCAAAGGGTTGCTCTTAGTCAGATCAATCCTCCAGGACTTTTTCGCTGAGGGCTCCACCAGGACCAGAAACAGGTCCACTGGCTCGACCCAGGTGTGGTGGATCCAGGAGGCCACTCCGTCTGCTTTGAGAGCGGTGGGCATTGTCAAGATGACCTGGAAGGGTCCTTTCCACTGTGGTTCCAAGGTATCCTGTTGGTGGCGTTTTACAAGCACCCCATCACCTGGTCGGAGGTGGGCCCATCTCATATGGGAGGTGGCCTGCCAAGCATTATTTCATAGGGGGTGAGTCCTAGCTTAAAGGGGATGTTACGGTCTCCATACAGAGCATAGGGGAGAAGAGCTACCCAGTTTGCGCCAGTCTCCATGGTCAATTTAGTCAAGGTCTCCTTTCATGTTCTGTTCATTCTCTCTACCTGTCCTGAACTTTGGGGTCTGTAGGCACAATGTAATTTCCAATCTGCCCCAAGTATGGAAGCCAATCCCTGATTTACCTTCGGGACAAATGCAGGTCCATTGTCTGAGCCTATCATCACTGGAAAACCATGCCTGGGTAGAATGTCTCCCAATATCATCTTGGCCACCAGCTGCACTGTCTCGCTCTTGGTGGGCAAGGCCTCCGCTCAGCCTGAAAAGGTATCTACAAAACCTAGCAAGTGCTTATAGCCATACTTCCCTGGCTTTACCTCAGTAAAGTCAACTTTCCAATAGGCTCCTGGCTTGTCACCTCACCGCCTTGTCCTTGGGTTTTGCAGATTTCTTCCTGCCGTTGGTGAGCTGGCAAACCCAGCAACTTGCAACAAGTTGGTCAATCTTGTCAGGCGTTCTCTTAATTTACAGTCTGGTTTGTCTTATTAAGTCCTGCATCCTCCTGGTGCCTAAGTGAGTGCCGAGGTGGATTCTCTGCAACACCTTGTCCCCTAACTTCTAGGGGAGTACTATAGATACTTGGAGTCTCTTCAACACCCCTCAAGAGGCTGTGCTATAGGTAGTTTCCCGATCCATTGTAAGTCCTCCTTGGTATACTCGGGGGTTGGTGGTAAGTCCCTGGGCCCTGGATCGGGGAGGTGAAGAGGGCTAGAATCTCTTCCTTATTTTTGATAGTCTTTTCTTCAGCTGTGAGGAGGCCCCTCTCTCTGTATAGAGACTACTGCAGCCCCCACATACCTCTGGCCTTGGTGCATAAAGCTGCTCCCATTGGTGAACCAGACAATCTCTGCATCTGGCAGAGGCTTATCTTACAAATCTTTTCTTACTCCATGCACTTGGGCCAAGATCCCAGCGCAGTCATGGAGTGAGGCTGCTAAGTCTGGATTGGGTAGCAGAGAGGCAGGGTTGAGGGCGGTTGGAGGCTGGAAGAGAATCTTGAGAGGTTTTCTTATTAAGTCCTTGATAATGAGTGAGCCAGGCATTAATGAGCCACCTGTCATCCTTTCTGTGGCTCTTATCTGTCTTCTGGAGCATTTTGGTTGTTAAAAACTCTCTGGGCAATTCTCACTAGATCTGGAATAATTTTTTCTTCCAGGTCTAGTTTCTGTAACTTTCTCTTAATATCTGGAGCTGCTTGATTAACAAAGGACATAACTTCAGCTGCCTGATTCCCAGGGGCCTACAGATCTAAGCCTAAAAGCTTCCATTAGTCTCTCTAAATACCCTGAGGGAGTTTCTGTCTTACCTCGAAGGACAGCATATACCTTGGCCAAATTAGTGGGCAGCAGCCCGGAGACCTGCCATTAGAGTCTGGCAATACACCAGTAGCCTTTCCCTAATGCCTCTGGGCTAAACAAGATACAATGTTTACAATGTAAACAACTCTATTCTTTATAATACCAGATAATACAAATTTCAAAAACTTTAAAAAAAATGCAATGATCCTTTGAGATATTTGAACCTCTCAAACCTAAGGATTTTCTTGAAGTTTAGACTTAAATTTACCCAATTGCATTTTCAAGTATAAACTCACCCATTATTTTGCACAGCATGCTGACAATTTAACCTTGAACATACTCTCTCACACTCATTTACGCACATTCATACCCAAAATTCTTAAAGCGTGCAAAATTAATATCGGCCATTTATTTTCCCGAAGCTTTAGTGTCAAGAGAATTTTGTCAATCTTACTCTTGCAGGTCAGAACCAGGTTCAAAACAAAACTTTTACAAGGCAACTTGTTTTAGTCACTCTCTGGGTATCCTTTTTGGTGGTTTCATTGATACATAAAATTAACTATCAGTCCTTGTCAGCTTAGCATTTATACAAACCTCATAGACCAACTGAGTATTTAACCTCTTACTGAAGACAGCAGCCAGCTGCTGGTAATCCTATTTACTCAGGAGGCTGAGATCTGAGGGTTTCAGTTCAAAGCCAGCCTTGGCAGAAAAGTCTGTGAAACTGTGATCTCCAAATCAACTGCCAAGAAACTTAGAAGCGGAGCTGTGGCTCAAATGGTGTGTAATTGAGTGAAAAAGCTAAGAGACAGTGTTCAGGCCCAGAGTTCAAGCCTCAGTACTGATACAAAACAAAACAAAAACAAAAGCAAAAAAGTTCTCCAAATGTCTCTTGTTTCTTGATCCCTACATGGTAAATTCAACAGCTGATAGGTGATTGGATAGGAAGGCAATTAATAAGCTAATTTAGTTAATTCATTTGTAAGTTCTAAGCTATTCATCCAACAGTACCCACTGAATAGTCTATCTAAAGGTGGGGCTCAGTTTGAAGAAGCAGGTTACTTGGGTTGTGTCTTTGTCGTGGCCCTTTCTTATTTTATATTGGAGCTTCCTGACTCCTATGAGGTGAGCAGGAGTCTTTGCCACCTGCTCTTCTGGCTATGGTGCTCCACTTTAGAGCCAGAGCAAGGGGTCTGACCTTGCACTGAAATCTCTGAAATCACTAGTCAAAAATACATCTGCCTTTAAAAAGGTGTTTCGCTTGGAAGCTGGGAGCTGGTGGCTCATACCGGTAATCCTAGCCACTGAGGAGGCTGAGATGTGAGGATGCAAGGTTGAAGCCAATCTGGGCAGAAAAGTCAAAGAGAGTCTTATCTCCAATTAACCAGCAAAAAGCTAGATGTGGAGGTGTAGCTCAAGTGGTAGACTGCCAAGTGACAGGATGGTGATCTGAGTTCAAGTCCCAGTACTGAAAGAACAAATGAAAGAAAGAAGAAAAGAAGGAAGGAAGGAAGGAAAGAGGGAGAGAGGGAGGGAGGGAAGGAAAGGAAGAAGGAAAGAGTAAAAATAAAGAGAAAGGAAGGAAGGAAGGAAGGAAGGAAGGAAGGAAGGAAGGAAGGAAGGAAGGAAGGAAGAAAGGAAGGAAAGAGAAAAAGTGAAGGTAGGAAGGAGGAAGGAAGGAAGGGTTTCTCTGGGTACTTGTCCCCACAGTTAAAAGTTACCTATTTTTTTGTCCTTTTAATTCAAGTATAGGATTACAAGAAGGCATCTCAGGCTAAAGAAAACATGAAATTTATCAGGTACAAATTTTATGGCCTGGAGATTTTATTTATTTATTTTTTGCTGACATTCTGGAGATGCTCCAGGCTCCAAAGTTTCAGAAAAGAGTATCACTCTCTGGGGCTCATAGGCTAAGAGATGCTTACTTTTGTACCTTTTTTCCCGAGTATACTTCCAAGCCTGGAGGGACAATTTGCCACTGTCTCCCCTTGCTGTGACTGCTGTTAGGCTCCAGTTTATCCTTAGCCATGTGGCCTGCTGAGCAGGGCAAAGATAGGCCCATTTGTCCTGATGTTGGCTTTGCTTTCTCCCTGCTATAGCTTATAGTTTCCACTGTCAGCCCTATCTAGTGTGGTTGATTCTGCCATCTCCTAATTGTTCTGGGCTCTGCCTTGTAGACCTTGTTTCCTAATTACCATGAAGGAAGCCTTGTGCCTACAAGACTGAACTGGTTTGGTTGTATTTTGTAGTTTGGCTGCCAGTAAAGAAGGTTGGTGATTGAACAGCCTTTTATCTAGAGTGGCTTGAAGTCATCTGGGAACAGAACTCTGATTCAATCTCCCTCTCCCTAAACAGAAAGAAAACCATGGCCACCATGGTGAGAAGAAGAAGCTGTCCATAATTTACAAAATGAACATCCAAGTCTAAATTCCAGGCCCATAGGACTGAAGGTAAAAGGAAAACAGAGGAGAACAGAAAAGGAATACACCAGACTTACTCCTCTCTCAACAGGAGAGGACTGTTTATTGAGGAATAGTCCCATGGGATTGGAGGTTGTGCTAGGGGCTGGATTTGGGGGTAGCCTTGTACAGGAAGCAATGGGGGTCCAGAGTGATGTCCTTTGCCAGCTCCACAATAGAATGCTCCACCTGGGGTGTGGGGACTATTATCCCCTGGGGACGAAGGTCAGAATGACCTGCCTGCAGAAAGGCACGTGAGCATACACCTGGTGCTTTGCTTGACCCTGGGGAATTAGACAGTATTCAGTCCTTCAGAAGGGACCAAGAGAAGGAATATCCAAGATACTGCAGAGTCTTTCTGCTATAGAGATGAGGCCTCAGTTCGGGACTTTGAAGCATTGCTTGAAATTGTCTGACAAGGGATCCAGGGAAATGAAGAATTCCATTTCCAATCCATCCAGACCCTAGATTCTCATCTATTGACTGAATTGTTTTTTGTTCCTTCTTTAGGGTGACAGATGAAATAATTGGCTTGTGTTTCACCGCCAGAGTTGTGTGCATTACTCACATACTGAGAGAACTCAAGAGTTGTAGATTCCTTCTTATCACACACACAGAGTGAATGGCAAACAGAAGTATCCACACTTATATTGCTTTTCTTTCATACTCCCTGTTTCTTACATTTTTGACACTGTTAAGGGGAGCAAGGAGTGTTAAGGGAAGCAGGGACTGGTGCCATCCAGAATGCCTAAGAGTTCCCTGCCCCATTGTGGAAGGTCAACAATGGTACAGCCCAGCCACCTTTGCCCTTCTAGGGAGGGGCAACCTTGACCTTCTCCCCACCCCCATGAGGAGGGATATTCGCTTGGATGGGGGTGGGCCTGCTTTGTGTGGAGACCTTCCCAATTTGCGTGCCAACTCCAACTAAGGTGATAGGTAAATTCAAACACTGGGCTGTAACCCTATTGGCTACCTGCGTGGCCCGAGCTGGCAATGGTCTCTCTGTGTATGTGACTATCCCATTGGCCACCTGTGTGTGGCCAGGTTTGACCAAATGGGTTTTGTCCTTAAAAACCCAGCATGAGAGCTGCTCAGGGTCACAGTGTCAGCTCCCGAGTCTGCACTGTGTCCCTGGCCGGTCAGTTCACCATCTACTTCCCAATAAATTCACCTTTTTATATGAGACTGTCTCTGTGTGGTGGACTCTGGTGGGACATGGAATCCCCACCTGGAGGGATGTGGAATCCTCTCCTCTTGACCCCATAACAGACACCTAGTAAGTTTTTGAGTATTGAGATAATTTTAAGTTACCAAGGAATTGCCAAAAGACTATAGAGAATTCCTGTGCATCCTCCACTCAGTCCCCCCCTCCCTTAGCATTTTATATAAGCACAGAACATTTATCACAAATGAAGACTTGTAATCCCAGCTACTCAGGAGACTGAGATCTGAGGATCTAAGTTTGAAGCCAGCCCAGGTAGAAAAGTCTGTGAGATTATCATCTCTAATTAACCAGCATAAAAGATAAGAAGTAGAGATGTGGTTTAAGTGACAGTGTGCATGCACACACACACACACACACACACACACACACACACACACACACACACACGTCCCCCCACATTAACATTGGAATAATACAACAGAACAGACTCTTAAAAGTGATGGTACAAAATGATGACGAACTCCAGCTGGCTTTTCCTGGCCTGCAGCCTGAAAAAGGCCGTTTGCTCTGGCAAAGTGGGTTTGGATCTTCACTTCCCAGAGATCTCTGCAAATGAGAGGCCCTTGGGCTCATCAGCACAACTCAAACTTTCATCCAGTCATCTATGTCAGACCACTTCAAAAGCAAAAAAACACCAGGATTGCTGCTTCAGATGAAAACTTCAGATCTGTCCAGCCCTTCAAAGCGGACCACTGTCTTACTGTCTTTGATGTGAGAGGTTTGCTAAACAAATGCCTGACATCTGGTTCAGCTCTGCCTAGCATCTCCCTCAGATCTCAGAGCAGCGGGAAGAGAAGCCCACATGAGCTGGCTACTTCTCTGTCTACAAATCTGACTTGCTTCAGAAAACACTGGTTTGCCAGAGCCTATCTATCCTGCATCTACTGAGTTGTAGAATCTGTTTGTGGCATCCTGCTGAGGGGGGCGGGGGAGAGGTGTGCGGGGGGGGGGGGGGGAAGAAGGTTGCGTCTGGGTACCACAGCCACCCCTCAATTAATACAGGGATTCTCTGGTGGCCTCATGGCATGGCTTGAATGTTCTACAGAATGCCTGATTTTAATCCCATGATTCCTAATTATCCCCAAATGGCAGGAACTGGCGATAGAGTAGATCTTGATTTCTAAAAGGCAGGGGTGATGTCAATGGCGGTCTCTTCCTAAAGTCCCTTGCTTACTTCTCCACTACTGTTCCCACCCCATCTCTCTGGCTGAGTTCCTCACACTTGCTGGGCTGTGTGTGTGGAAGACTTGCTCCTAGCTCAGGTCTGGTTTACTTCTGTGGCATCTCAGGGTCCTCTGTCATGGGAACCATCTAGACTGGTAGCCCCACAGGAATGAGTGTAAAAGCTTGGGCAAGTTACGTTTTACCTCTGAGCTTCATTTCCTGCTCTAACCAAATAGATGAAGAATGTGTGCAGTCCAGAGGGCCTCTGTGGACAGAGCCAATGCAGAAGACAAGGCCTCGGGGACCAGGACATGACTGTCTGCAGGAAAACAAATGAGTGTCTGATGAACCATATTCCCACCCCAGCCTGCTTTGCTCCAATATCTGCTATGGAAATTGCCTAAAATTTTTAAAAAAATTATGCATATTCATGAACCTCTATCTTTCTGCACATTTTACCAGGCAGCCTGCTTTGCTGTCAATAGCATTTCATGAGAACAACAAGCTCAGTTGGCTGAATAATTTCCAAAATCTTAGTTATCTGGCTTGGGCATAGTAATATCAAGGTATTTGCAAAGAACACCTAAACTGTGAGCTTCTGTGGCATTGTGAGTGAGAAGAAGCTGAAGTGCAATCTAAAATCAAGAAATCTCACCTTGCATCCCAGCTCAGGAGAACAGGGCCTGAAGCCCATGCCCACTGTAATTGAGTTCCTCCTCACCTTATGCCCAGGCTCAGAGCTAGGGAAGAAAAGCATCTGCTCTTCCCAGACTCTTCCTGTTCCTGACACAGCTCTGTATTATGGTTCTCTGGAGACACAGACCAAAAATAATGTATGTATATACATACATATATAAAACCATATAGATACATAATATGTATATATGTATACATATTCTAGCAGAGATTTGCAATAGAGTGAAACCTAGATACATAAGGCCATACAGTATGAAGCTAAATGGAAGGACCACTAGGATATAGAAACAAAAGCCATATAATGAGTGATTGTTGTCCTTAATGTACTATGTTACCTCTCATCTCTTTTGCTGTCCCTTGGTTATCTCATATTGTTACAGTATTTCACCTTGTTATCTGATATATTGGATATATGTGTATTTGGTTATTTGAAATTGGATAGGAAAGGGGGGAAAACAAGATGAGGGTGGGGGTGAGGGGGAGGGAAATGGGGACCAAGACATGAGAAAGGGTATCAATGTATGTGAAGTAATACACCTTCCATCTGGCAAATATAATGTAACCCTTCTATTGATTACAATAAAAATTATATGGAAAAATTAAACCATATAGATACATAATATGTATATATGTATATATATATGCACATACATATTTGTATACATGCATATATACAGAATGCATATAGTATGTATATATGATAATGTATACACAATATATAAACATATGTATATTATAATGTATATTATATGTGATATATAGCTGCTAAATATTATTATGTCATATATATTACATATACAATGTAAGAATATATTAATATATTCACATGTATATGTGCACATATATATCTTATGTCATATATGTTGCATGTACATTGTGCTATAAACATATATACATATCTACATATAAACACATATATACCTATATATAATATATGATATATTGTGTTATAACATATATATGAATAGAAATTTTATGTATAACATCATATATATGTGTCTATTATATATAGATGTACACACATTATATGTTATGCATATATTATGTAGATTTTGCTATATATTCACACATTATATACAGTTGGCTTATATTATATATTTACATGTAAAATGATATATGTTAATGTCATAATGATTATCCTATATTAGATTATCTAATTTATTTTATTTATTATATAATTAATTATGTAATTAGAGAAAGCATCTGTTCTTTGTCTCTCTGAGCCTGACTTAACTTCAATATAATTTTTTCCTTAGTCCATTCACTTTACAATGGATAAAATTCTACTGTGCATGTATATACTCCATTTTGTTGGTCCTTTTAACTGTTTCTGCCCTCTCTATTTTCCAGTCCTTCCATTTCTTTGTATTCATATCTCCCTCTGTCCTTTTTTTCCGCATCACTCCCTGGTAGAACTCACCAAAAGACTAAACTATAATCAATTTATTAATGGTCTAATTGGCTTTGATGAGAGATTTATGAGTCAGAGCCACCTTTATTCTGTACAACAAATCAAGAATTCCCACTGGGCCATGACAGAGCAGTGGATTTTGTAAGGTGAGAACAGAGACGGAACAAAGGAAAACCAAGGTAATTGGTTAGCAGCAGTTACTCTGGAGGTATTAAATTCCAAAGGACTTTCTCCCACCTCTGACTAAGGTAGACTAGAAACTCTTGTGTTCAGGAGAGACTAGACTGTTTGGAGATGGACCTGCTGCTTTGAAGTTTCAGTTCAATCCTGTGTCATTTAGCATGAATGACTCACCTTTGGTTTGATTTGGTCTGTTGGAGTTTATTTGTCAAGCCAGACATATGTATATCTATATGTATACCTATATTTATATCTATATAGATATACAGACAGATATATAGGCCCCAAAGAAGTGAGTGGGACATCATCTTCTGGGCCTAAACTCATTCTCTGAGATCCAAGGTCTGGCCCAAATGTCCTCTGTCTATAATGAGCAGGTCCGCAGCTTTGGTGTGTTCTCGTCAACTAAGAACAACTTCTTCTGCTTGTTGCCTGAAAACAATCAATATTTATGCATGTGAGTGTGCATATATACACACACATATGTATGTATACATTTTTCTCAGAAACAGCATGTTTCCAGCTTATTGATACAGCACTGAGTGGACTAGAGTTCCCCATTACTAGAATGACAGTCTTGAACCACCATATCTACCTACAGGCTAAGAAGTTCTCTCATGAATTTTTCTCTCCAGACTGGCCTTGAACTTTGATCCTCCCTTTTCCAGCCTCCCAAGTAGATAGGATGGTAGGTATAGGTCAGAAATGTCTAACTGCCAGCGGTGTCTCTGCTGTTCTCTTTTTCTTCCTCTTCCTTTTTTTCCTCCTTCTCTTATCTGCCTCCTTTTCCTTTTCTCCTCTCTCTTCTTCTTCTTCTTCTTCTTCTTCTTCTTCTTCTTCTTCTTCTTCTTCTCCTCCTCCTCTTCCTCCTCCTCCTCCTCCTCCTCCATGTTCTCTCTCTCTCTCTCTCTCTCTCTCTCTCTCTCTCTCTCTCTCTCTCTCTCTTTCTCTCTCTCTCCTCCTCTTTACATTTTTAATCTGCTTTCTTCTTTTCTTCTCCTCTCTTCCCCATCTTCCTCCACCTTCTCATTGCTTTTCGTCCCCCACTTCCTTCTCCTTTTATCTTCCTCTTCTCCTTTCCCTTTTCTTCATCCTTCCAAAGCTAGCTACATGGCATCTGAATTTCCAGGCCAAGGCTTATGATATTTATATTAAAATGGGTTAGGAAAAGGTCACTGGCCTGCTGGTTTTCTGTTTATAGAGTAGTGAGGAACCTGAGATCCATACACCCACATTGGAGAGAAGTACACACATTTGATTCTCTTTGGGTTTCTGTTTGCTTACTGTCCTTAGGTTCAAGTTAAATTTACCTGTTAGTCTTTTATTCTTATAGTCAAGCCTCCTTTTACATTCTTGCAGAAATGCTGATAAGATGGATATCTTTGGTCACTGAACATGTAACTGTTCTTAGAGTTGAAGGCAATTCAAAGGTATCAAAGGCCTCAAAGTAAGACCTAAAATCTTGAAATCATTACAGGAAGGAACAGAGAGAACAGCAAAACATATTGGCACAGAAAGGAACTTCCTGAGTAAAATTCCAGGGACTCTGCAAGAAGAGAGACTTGACAAATGGAGTTTCACCAAGCTAAAAAGTTTCTTCACAGTGAAGGACATAGTTATTAAGCTAAAAAGCTCACAAAACAGGAGATCTTTGCCAACTATATGTGATGAAGGCCTAATATCAGAAATATATAAAGAGTTCAAAAATTAATCCCCCAAAGGGTAATGACCCAATAAATAAATGGGCAAAAGAACGTACTAGAGATTTCACAGAAGTAAAGATGATCCATAAACACATGAAGAAAAGTTCAAAATCGCTGGCTATGAAGAATTACAAATTAGGGGTTAGGAGTTTGACCTAGTGGTAGAGTGCTTACTTAGCATACTGAAGATAATTCAGTTATTATAGAGAAAGAACAGAAAACGAGTCAATCCAAATCTAGGAAATATGAGAGAGCGCTTCAGGAGGTCCAAGATACAATTAGGAAGCCTAATTTAAAGCTAATTAGTATTGAGGAGGGCGTGGAGAAAGAGGTCAATGGTATTGGAAATATACTTCAGGGAATCATCTCAGAGAATTTCCCAAATATCCAGAAGGGCAGGCCCATCCAGATACAAGAAGCTTTTAGAACCCCAAACAGACCTGACCAGAAAAGAACATCCCACCGCCACATCGTAATCCGAACTGGATCAATAGAAACCAAAAAAAGGATCCTAAAGGCAGCCAGGGAAAAGGGTTCAGTAACCTATAAAGGAAAACCAATCAGAATAACCCCAGATTACTCAGCAGAGACCATGCAAGCACGAAGTGACTGGAAGCATATATGTCATGCCCTTAAGTCAAATAACTACCAACCAAGAATACTGTACCCAGCTAAGCTCTCATTCATAACTGAGGGAACAATAAAAACATTCCATTCCAGGGAAAAGCTGCAACAATATGTTGCAACAAAACCAACACTACAGAGAATTCTCAAAGATGTTCTATACATAGAAAACCAAAATAAATGCAATATAGGGAAAGAAATGGCACTTAAACAGCATACCATCTAAGGACCACAAGAACTGTCAAGACACAGGCCCTAATAAAAGCTTTTAAAAATGGTAGGAACTAATAGATATCTCTCAATCCTAACTCTCAATATCAATGGACTTAACTCTCCAATTAAACGGCATAGGCTGTCTAGTTGGATCAAAAAGCAAGAGCCATCGTTCTGCTGTCTTCAAGAGACACATCTTACCCCAAAAAACAATCATCTTTTGAAAGTGAGAGGTTGGAATAAACTCTATCAAGCTAACGGCCCCCATAAACAGGCTGGAATTGGCATTCTCATATCAGATAAAATAGACTTCAAACTAAAATTAGTAAGAAAAGACAAAGAAGGTTACTACATACTACTAAAGGGATCTTTCCTCCAGGAAGACATAACGATCCTAAATATTTACACACCCAATCCCGGAGCTCCGAACTTCATCAAGCAAACTTTACTTACACTGAAACCATACATAGATCGAAATACAGTGATTGTCGGTGACTTTAACACACCTATGGACAGATCAACAAGGCAAAAACTCAACAGAGAAACCTTAGAACTGAACAACTATATAGACCAACTAGATCTAACAGACATCTGCAGAATATTCCACCCAGCAACAACACAATATACGTTTTTCTCAGCAGCACATGGAACATTTTCCAAAATAGATCACATCTTAGGCCATAAAACAAACCTGGTCAGATGCAGAAACACTGAAATTATTCCATGCACACTCTCAGACCACAAAGGCATCAAACTGGAACTGAACACACATCTCCACCAACGAAAACCCTGTAACTCATGGAGACTGAACAACACATTGTTGAATCACCAATGGGTCATCGAAGAGATCAGAACAGAAATCCAACAGTTTATGAAATTTAACAGTAAGGAGCACACAAAATACCAACTCCTTTGGGACACAGCAAAGGCAGTACTCAGAGGAAAATTTATAGCGCTGAGTGCCTACAACAACAAGTTAGAAAAATTGCAAACCAACAAGTTAATGTCCCACCTTAAGCTCCTGGAAAAAGAGCAACAAACCAACCCTAATCCCAGTAGAAGAAAGCAAATTATTAAAATCAAAGCAGAATTAAATGATTTGGAATCCAAAAAAACTATAGAAAGAATCAACAAAACAAGGAGTTGGTTCTTTGAAAGAATTAACAAAATTGACAAGCCCTTAGCAAATCTTACCAAAAAAAGAAGAGAGCATATGGAAATAAACAAAATCGCAGATGAAAATGGTAATATCACGACAGAAATTACCAAGATTCAGAATATCATGAGGGAATACTTCTCAAACCTTTACGCCAACAAATTTGAGAATCTAGATGAAATGGATGAATTCCTAGCCAATATTAACATACCCACACTGAACCAAGAAGAACTAAGCCAACTCAACAGGCCTATTTCAAGCTCTGAAATAGAAATGGCAATTAGAGAACTTCCACCTAAGAAAAGCCCAGGGCCAGATGGATTCACAGCTGAATTCTATAAGGTCTTCAAAGCAGAGCTCACACTAATACTCCTCAAGCTCTTCAACGAAATTGAAAATGAAGGTTCCTTACCAAACTCATTCTATGAAGCCAGTATAACCCTCATCCCCAAACCAGACAGAGATTCATCAAAGAAAGAGAACCATAGACCTATATCTTTGATGAACATCGATGCAAAACTTCTCAACAAAATACTGGCCAACCGTCTACAACAACTCATCAAAAAAATTATACACTATGATCAAACTGGATTCATCACGGGGAGGCAAAACTGGTTCAACATACACAAATCAATTAATATAATTCAACATATCAACAGGAGCAGGAACGAAAATCACATGATTGTCTCAATAGACGCGGAAAAGGCATTTGAGAAGATCCAACACCCCTTTATGTTAAAAGCTCTGGAGAAACTAGGAATCCATGGAACATTCCTCAATGTAATAAAGGCTGTGTATGAGAAACACACTGCTAGTATTACACTTAATGGTGAAAATCTAAAGCCATTCCCTCTAAAATCAGGAACGAGACAAGGATGCCCACTCTCTCCACTCCTCTTTAACATAGTATTAGAATTCCTAGCCAGTGCAATAAGGCAAGAAGCAAGCATAAAGGGGATCCAAGTAGGGAAAGAGGGAATAAAACTATCCCTCTTTGCAGATGACATGATTCTGTATTTAAAGAATCCTATAGACTCTACTCCCAAGCTCCTTGAGCTGATTCAAAACTTTGGAAGAGTAGCAGGCTATAAAATCAACCCTCAAAAATCAACTGCCTTCCTTTACGCCAACAGTGAGAGGAATGAGGCAATAATCAGGAAAGAAACTCCTTTCACAATAGCCTCAAAGAAAATAAAGTACCTAGGAATTAGCTTAACTAAGAATGTAAAGGACCTTTTTGACGAAAACTTTAAAACCCTAAAAAAGGAAATTAAAGCAGAACTAAGGAAATGGAAAAACCTCCCATGCTCCTGGATTGGAAGAATCAACATTGTGAAAATCTTGCCAAGAGCTATCTACAAATTCAACGCAATACCCATCAATATCCCAGTGGCATTCTTTAAAGAAATAGAAGAGGCAATCCAAAATTTCATATGGAATAATAAAAGACCCCGCATAGCAAAAACACTTCTTAGCAGAAAGAACAGCGCTGGAGGAATTTCAATTCCAAACTTTAGACTCTATTACAGAGCTATAATTCTCAAAACAGCTTGGTACTGGCACAAGACCAGGCCTGAAGACCAATGGAATAGAACTCAGGACCCAGATATTAAACCACAGACCTATGGCCACCTAATCTTTGACAAGGGAGCCAAAAAAATAGAATGGAAGAAAGACAGCCTCTTCAACAAGTTGTGCTGGCAGAACTGGTTAAGCACCTGCAGAAAACTAAAGTTGGATCCTTCTTTGTCACCTTGCACTAGAATTAACTCCAAATGGATCAAAGACCTGGAGGTAAAAGCTGACACACTGAAAACTTTACAGGAAGGAATAGGAGATACACTAGGCCTCCTTGGCACAGGTCGAAACTTTCTTAATAAGGACCAAGAATCACAACAAATCAGAGAAAGGCTGGATAAGTGGGACTGCATTAAACTGCAGAGCTTTTGTATGGCAAAGGACATAGCTAGTAAACTAATCAGGAAGCCTACAGAGTGGGAGAAGATCTTCAACAACCAAACAACGGACAAAGGCCTCATATCTAAAATATATCAACAACTCAAAAAATTGAATCACTCCAAAACTAACCTCCAAAGTAACAACCATCCCATTAAAAAATGGGCCAAAGACTTAAAGAGAGTCTTCTCTGAAGAAGAAACAACAATGGCCTATAGACACATGAAGAAATGCTCAACATCTCTGGTCATAAAAGAAATGCAAATCAAAACAACTCTAAGATTCCACCTCACTCCAGTTAGAATGGCCAGGATCAGGAAAATGAATAACAACAGATGCTGGAGGGGATGTGGCCAGGAGGGATCACTACTACACTGTTGGTGGGAGTGCAAACTCGTTCAACCACTATGGAAAGCAGTGTGGCAGTGCCTCCCCTATGACCCAGCAATCCCACTACTTGGCATTTACCCAACCACCCAGAAACAAGGACATACTAAACCCACTAGCACAACAATGTTCATTGCAGCACTATTCACCATAGCAAAGATATGGAACCAACCTAGATGTCCCTCAGTTGATGAGTGGATCAACAAGTTGTGGTATTTGTACACAATGGAATTCTATGCTGCTGTCAGAAAGAATGACATTGCCCCATTTGTTAGGAAATGGAAAGACTTAGAAAAAATCATATTAAGTGAAGTAAGCCAGACTCAAAGGAACTTAGGCTCAATGGTTTCCCTCATTCGTCATAATCAGTAGAAACCTTGGGCTCTACTAGCAGAGATCTGCAATAGAGCAAAATCTTGATACATAAGGCCATATAATGTGAAGCTAATTGAAAGGACCTCCAGGATAGTGAAACAAAAGCCATATAATGAATGATTGTTGTCCCTAATGTACTATGTTGTCTCTCATCTCCTTTGCTGTCCCTTGGTTATCTCATATTGGTATAGTATCTCACTTTGTTATCTGATATATTGAATTTATTTGTATTTGGATATTTGAAATTTGATAGGGAAGGGGGGAAAACCAAGACGGGTGAGGGGTGTGGGGGGGGGAGGGAAATGGGTACCAAGACATGTGAAAGGGTATCAATGTATGTGAATTAATGCACCTTCTATCTGGCAAATATCATGTAACCCTTTTACTAATTACAATAAAAATAAATAAATAAATAAATAAATAAATAAAAAAGATATGGGATCAACCCAGATGCCCCTGCATAAATGAATGAATATGTATCAAAAAGATACGGTATACATACACAATGGAGTTCTATGCTTTCTTCAGAAAGAATGATATTTCCTTATTCATAAGGAAATTAAAAGACTTAGAAAAAATTATGTTAGGTGAAGTAAGCCAGACCCAAAGAAATGTACGTTGCATGATTTCCCCCATTTGTAAGAATTAGACATAGCCATAATATTCATAACAGGGTATCTCAAAACCCAATTGCTTCATGCATAGGACCATACATAACCAAGTGTACCAACATAAACTCCAAGATATGGAAACAAGAGGTTCTTATTATCTCTCCTGTGTCACTTTTTTTTTTGCCAGTCCTGGGGCTTGAACTCAGGGCCTGGGTACTGTCCTTAGGCACATTTTGCACAAGGCTAGCATTCTGCCACTTGAGCCACTCCAGCGTTTTCTTTGTATGCAGTACCAAGGAATCTAAACCAGGCTTTGTGCATGCTAGGCAAGCACTCTACCAGTAAATTACAGTCCCCAGCCTCTCCCCTGTGTCATTTTTAAAACTATGGGACAGCAGGATGCTGGTGGCTTGTGCTTGTAACCCTAGCTACTTAGGAGGGCAAGATTTGAAGATCTAGACTAGAAGCCAGTCAGGACAGGAAAATTCATGAGACACTTATCTCCAATTAACCACCCCCCAAAAGTCAGAAGTACTTCTGGGGCTCAGATGGTAGAGTACCAGCTTGGAGCACAGGATTTCAGGGACAGTGCCCACTCATTGAGTTCAAGCCACAGGACTCTCTCTCTCTCTCTCTCTCTCTCTCTCTCTCTCTCTCTCTCTCTCTCTCACACACACACACACACACACACACACACACACACACACACACCTATGAAAGAGTATTCAATTGTGTAGACAGAAGAAACCCTGGTTCCTGGGTCTTAGGTTTCCTAACTTAACAAATCAGGTAAAAGAAGGAGAGTTGATGGGAAAATGGGTTGGACCTAGATACAGGAAGGAGAACATCTGCTAGGAAAAAACAAAACAAAACAAAAAAACGTATTTTCTGATCACCATTGACCTTTTCTTTAGAATAGATTCCTACCACCGGAATTACTAAGTGAAAGCAACTCTTTAGCCTGGGCACCAGTTGCTTATACCTGCTACCCTTGTTACAGTTTGAAACTATCTGGAGTAGCCTTTATGTCCATTGAGTCAGCAAAAAGCCAGATGTGGAACTGTAGCTCAAGTGGTAATATGCCAGTCTTAATTGGAAAAAGCTAAGCCAAGAGTATGAGAACCTAGATTCAAAATTCAGAAGTGGAACAAAACAAACAAAAATGCCATTTTTCAAGTGTTTTAGCTTCTAACTGTTTCCACATCATCTTATAAAAATGTCACATGTCCATAATTTCCCCAAATGTGAACATGTTGAACAATTCAATCAAAAGACACAGAACAGCAGACTGGATTAAGAAATAAGACCCATCCATATGTTGCCTTCAAGAGACCCACCTCACTGTCAAAGACAGAAAAACTCCAAGTGAAAGGATGGAAAAGAATTTTCCACTCCAACACACCATGCAAAAAAGCAGGAGTAGCAATCTTAATCTCTGACAAAATTAACTTCTCAGTAAAATCAGTACATAAAGATAAAGATGGCCACTACATATTAGTAAAGGGTACAATCCATACAAACAATATTACAGTTATAAACATTTACTCCTCCAACACAGGAGCACCCAAATTCATCAAGCAAACTCTCTTAGAATTACAGAACAAGATAGACTCAAACAGTCATAGTGAGAGACTTTAACACACCACTCTCAACAAATGACAGGTCAACTCAACAAAAGATAAGCAAAGACACCATCAACTTAAATGACACCATAGCCCAGCTGGGCTTAACAGATATACACAGAGTCTTCCACCCAATGGAGAAACTTTTTACATTTTTCTCAACAGCACATGGAATATACTCCAAAATAGATCATATAATAGTTCATACAGAAAACTTAAGCAGATACAAGAGGACTGATATAATCCCATGCACTCTATCTGACCACAATGGAGTTCTGAACAATGCAGTCAAAGTCAAAAAACATTCAAACACTTGGGAGCTGAACAACACACTTCTGAATGACTCCTGGGTTACAGATCAGATCAGAGAAGAAATTCAAAACTACCTTGAATGTAATGACAATCAAGATACATCACAAAGGAACTTATAGGACACAGCAAAGGCAACTGCCTAAGGGGTAAATTTATTACACTAGGAGCCCATATTAAAAAGATAGAAAAAGAGCATGTAAATAACCTAAAGAAGAAATTGAAGCACCTAGAGGAACAAGAAAAAGTTAATTCTAAAACAACTAGAAGGACAGAAATAACAAAAATAAAATCAGAAATAACAGAGATTGAAATAAGATTCACTATACATAAAATTAATAAATCAAAAAGTTGGTTCTTTGAAAGTGTCAGCAAAATTGACACACCCGTGGCAAGATTAATAAAAAAAAAAAAGAAAGGGGAGACTCAAATAAACAAGATTAGAGACCCAACGGGAAAAATCATGACCAATATCCAAGAAATTCAGTCCATTATGAATAAGTACTACCAGGGTCTATATTCAAAGGAACAAGAAAGTCCAGTAGAAACGGATGACTTCTTAAATAAATATAGGCTACCCACATCGAACGATGAAGAGGTAAACAAATTGAACAAACCAATTTCATACAATGAAATAGTAGAAGCAATCAGGGAAATACCAACCAAAAAGAGCCCAGGTCTAGATGGTTTCACTGCGGAATTCTACAAGACTTTTAAAGGTGAAGTAATATCTATAGTCTTGAAACTCTTCCAAGAAATAGAAGCAGAAGGAGCAATACCAAATACATTTTATGAAGCTAATATTACACTCATCCTCAAACCAGGGAAAGACCCCACACAAAAAAAGAGAACTACAGACCTATCTCTCTAATGAACACAGATGCAAAACTCCTCAATAAAATATTAGCTGACAGAATCCAGAAACAAATTTAAAAAATTATACACTACGATCAAGTAGGCTTCATCCAACCGATGCAAGGCTGGGTTTAACATTCGCAAATCAATCAATGTAATACATCACAACAATAGAGCTAAGGATAAGAATCATATGATAATTTCTCTGGATGCTGAGAAGGCATTTGACAAAATACAATATCCATTCATGTTGAAAGCACTAAAAAATAGGAATAAGAGGCACATTCCTTAAAATAATTAAAGCCATATAGGACAAACCTACAGCCAGTATTATACTAAATGGAGAAAGACTGGAACCATTTACCTTAAAATCAGCAACTAGACAGGGATGCCCACTCTCTCCACTTCTCTTCAATATAGTGTTGGAACCCATAGCTAGAGCAATAAGGCAAGAGAAGGACATCAAAGGGATCCACATAGGGAAAGAAGAAATTAAACTATCCCTATTTGCTGATGACATGATCCTCTCCCAAACTCCTAGAATTAATAAACCACTTTAGAAAAGTGGCAGGATACAAAATTAGCCTGCAAAAGTCAGTAGCCTTCTTGTACGCCAACAATACACAAACAGGAGGCCAAATCAAGAAAATGATGCCATTTGCAATATCCCCCAAAAGAATAAAATGCTTAGGAATTAACTTAACCAAAGATGTAAAGGAATTATTTAATGAAGACTATAAAAGCCTAAAGAAAGAAATCAAATTGGACTCGAGAAAATGGAAAAACATCCCATGCTTATGGGTAGGGAGAACCAATAAGTGAAAATGGCCATACTGCCAAAATTGATATACAAATTCAGTGCAGTCTCCATCAAAATCCCAAAGGCATTCTTTACTGAAATAGAAGACATAAGTCATATGGAACAAGAAAAGACCTAGAATGGCCAAAACAATTCTAGGCAAAAAGAGCAAGGCGGGTGGCATTGAAGTCTGGTATTACCAGACTTCAAACTTGACTACAGAGCCATAATAACAAAAACAGCATGGTACTGTCACAAAAATAGACCAGAAGATTAATGGAGCAGAATAGAAGATTCAGAAATAGAATGACATACCTATAGTCAACTTGTATTTGACAAAGAAGCTGAAGATACACAGTGGAACAAACACAGTCTATTCAATTACTGATGCTTGCAAAACGGGGCAGCCACATGCAGAAAACTAAAAATTGACCCTAGCCTTTCGCCATGCACAAGCATTAACTCAAAATGCATTGAAGACCTCACTGTCAGACCAGAAACCGTGAAACTGCTACATGATAGAGTTGGAGAGATACTGGAACTCATATGCACAGGCAAAAAATTCCTGAACCGAATCCCAGGGTCACAATAGATTGGAGAGAGACTCGATAAATGGGACTATCTAAAAATAAAAAGTTTCTGCACAGATAAAAACATAGTCACTAAAGTAGAAAGACAGCCAACCAATTGGGAAAAATATTTACCATCAGACAAATGTTTAATATCCAGTATCTACAGGGAACTCAAGAAACTAATCTCCCCCAAACCCAACAAACCAATCACTAAATGGGCAAAGGAAGTAAAGAGAGACTTATCAAAAGAAGAGTTTAAAATGGCAGAAAAGCATATGAAAAAATGTTCATCATCCATGGTCATAAAGGAAATGCAAATAAAAACAACCCTAAGATACCACCTGACCTCAACAAGAATGGCCAAGATTTTGAACTCAGACAATGACAGATGCTTGGCGGGGTTGTGGAGAAAAAGGAGACCTACTGTCCTGCTGGTGGGATTGTAAGCTAGTTCAGCCACTCTGGAAAGCAGTGTGGAGGTTTCTTAAGGAAATGAAAATTGGCCTTCCCTACCATCCTGCCATACCACTCCTGGGCATCTACCCTGAACATCATAACCCAAGGTATGATAAGGACACCTGCTCAGCTATGTTCATCTCTGCACTATTCACAATATCCAGGCGATGGAAACAATCCAGATGCCCTACTGCAGATGAATGGATACAAAAAGTGTGGTATATATATATATATATATATATATATATATATATATATATATATATACAATGGAATTCTACACAGCCAACAGACAAGATAAAATAATGGCATTTGCAGGGAAGTGGATGAATCTAGAGCAAATTATATTGAGTGAGACAAGTCATGACCAAAAGAACAAAAGGCGCATGGTATCCTTAATATGTGGCTATTATATCCAAAGAGTACAAGAGCGAGAACTCAATATTTGCGTACCCAATGCTATGGATATGGTATTGGAAATATAAACACAACTACATAGATATATAAATCTATGACTCTATAGACATAATTTTTATTACATAGATTAATATGAATCTATGACAGCCTAATTTTAATTATGTTCTAAAATCTAAGTGCCAGTGATTGTATATAGAGATTCTCTTCTTGAATACTTGTTTGTTAAATATGTCATTTGAAATATGTTAATAAATTCTTTAATTAAAAAAAAGTAAGACCCAAACCAAACAGGCCAACAAGCCCAAGACATTCAGTAAAGCCATTATGATCAAAGAATCTTAGATCCTCAGGCAGCTAATTTAGTTTGGAGTTACTTTGCTGTAAAAAAAAATTTGTAGCTATGTAGGTACAAAATAAGCACTCATAAGTAAAATTAGCAATAAAGACAACTAATTACTCTTTCGCTACTGCCTATTCATTTTTATAGTCTCTGAAACCTTTATAGTTTATGCAGATGCCAACAAAATTATTGTTTAATGTTAGAAATGGAAGTATAAAGGGTCAACTAATTCAGCAGTGATACTCACTAGACATGGAAATGAATTATACGACTACAGAGGACAGGGGTCAGGAGGGAGAAACAGAAAAATGAGGGAGGGGTGACATTGTTCAAAAAGAAATGTACTCATTACCTGAATTATGATTTTTTTAAAATGCAATGAAAAAAAAAGCCACTGAGTATTTCAGTATTAACTAAGATCTTCCTGTATTTTGGATAAACATGTAAAATATTAAACATTAAAAAATGTCACATATTAATATTTTCATGATCAGAGAATAATTTTGCCTCGTAGGCATCCATTGCATCTTAGATATCTTCATAGGCAAAAAAAATTAGGACAATCAATTGTAACATGTGATTTATTGCTTTCTAGTGAGCGTGCATTTCTGCTATTCTCTATTGCCAATTGCCCATATGTGTTTTTATCATAATTGTCTAGGTATATCTTTTTCTACTATGGTTATGTAGTTTTTTATATTCAATGAGGGATTCTTTTAATATGCTAAAAAGTAATCCTTCTTAGCATTTCTCTTTTTTTAATATATTTTTATTGTAATTAATAGAAGGGTTACATGATATTTGCCAGATAAATGGTGCATTAATTCCCATACATTGATACCCTTTCACATGTCTTGGTCCCCATTTCCCTTCCCCACCCTCCCCCCAGCAATTCTCTTTTTTACTCTTTCCAGAGTCTAGCCTCCTATGCTGTCCTGTTTGCTTTTTCCCTTTTAATTCTGCAATATTTTCTCCCCTTCTTCTCCTTCTTTTCCTCATACAGGGACTTGAACTGGCTAAGCTTTTTTTGCTCGAGTATAGCACTTGATCTCTTTTCAGTGTCTATCTGGAGATAAGGGCTTTCATTCTCAGATTGGCTTTGAGCTTGGATCCTCACATTTCAGTCTCCTGTGTTGCTAGGATTACAGGTATGAGCCACAAGTGCTCAGCTTCACTGTTGTATTTTCTGCCACAAGGCTTTTTCAATTATATTTAATTTCATTCATCCATCTTTTCCCCCAATGACTTACTTGTTGTTACCTCATTATGTTTCAAAGAATCCTCCAGTCCATTTTATTTATTTCAAGTGCTGCAAAATTCTTTTTCTTTTTAATGTTATTTTGGTACAATTTGAATAATAGAATTTCTTTATAAACTCAGTGAAAATGAAGGTATGGCTCAAGTGGAAGCCAAGTGAGAATGAGTTCAAGCCCCAGTATCAGCACACACATGTAATACACACAACTCAGTGATGTAATCTGTGCACTGGGGCTGGAACACAGGACCTGGTCACTGTCCCCACTGTCCCTTAGCTTTTTCATTCAAGGCTAGTGCTCTAGCACTTGAGCCTCCATTATCATTTTGTTGTTGTTTTTGGTAGTGGTAGTGGTTAGTTAAAGAGTCTCACATTCTGTCCTGTCCAGAGGCTTCCACTTTGTCCTTGGATCTCAGCCTCCTGAGTAGCTGTGACTACAGGGATGAGTCACTGATGCCTAGAAACATCTTGCATAGTATGGAACTTGATCTGTCCCAAGAAGTCAGAAAGCTTCCACTAGGAATGCCGTAGAGTTTCGAGTATTTTGTTTGAGGCTGTAGACAGCACTTTTGCCCCTAGTTTTTGGTTATTGGTCCATTCCAGGATTCTGTTTTCTCTTAAGCCAGGCTGCCTAATTTATCATTTTCACAAAGTATTACATTTTTATATGTTGATGGGACTTATTAGCATGTAACAGTGCATAGCATTATCTCGTAATTATAATTACTTTATCAGCATATTTTGTCCTTTTTTCTTATTTTCCAAATTTCTTTACTTGTATATTTTCTCTTAATTAGACTTGCTAAAAGTCTCTATTTTAGTGGGTTCTTAATAAAGTCAACTTTTAAACTTACTATTATTTAATAAGTATAATTTTTTTCCCTTCTCAAATGAGGTGTGTGCGTGTGTGTGTGTGTGTGTGTGTGTGTGTGTGTGTGTGTGTGTGTGTGTCTGAGCTCAGGGATGAGTGCTGTCCCTTAGTTCTTTTGCTCAGGGTTGGGGCTCTACCACTTGAACCATAGTTCCATATCAAGATTTTAGTGGCTAATTAGAGATAAGAGTCTCACAGATTTTCCTGCCTGGGCCGGCTTCAAGTCAAGATCCTCAGATCTCATCCTCCTGAGTAGCTAGGATTATAGGTGCTAGCCTCCAGTTCCCAGCCACAGTTTCTGATTTAATTTCTACTATTCCTCCACTTTCCATGCAATGGCTTATCTACCTTCACTTTTTTTGTTGTTTTTGCTCTTTTGCTCTACTGAGATTTGAACTCAAGGTCTGTGTTTATTAGGCAGGAACTCTACCACCTCAAATACCTGAGAAAACAATTTCTGGAAGAAGGATTCATTTTGGCTCTCATTTCAGCGGTTTTAGTAATAGGACTGTGGAGACGTATATAACATCATGGAAGGATGCCATGGTAGATCTACTCACATGAAAAGGACAGGAAGCAGAAGGAAGACAGGACGAGCCCAGAGAAAGGTGTTCCCTTCAAATGTGCCCCCACTGACCCAGCTCCTCCAACTAGACCTCGCCTTCTACAATTCTACCACCTCCAATTAGACAATTCACATTTTGAATGTGATCTTCATTCAGTCAACTCTTAGTTAGGCTCTGGTAATCTAATCGTCTCTGGAAAGACTCTCATGGACACCCCCAGAGATGTGTTCTACAAATCTCCTCAGTTGTCAACATGTTAATGGAGGTTATTCAGGACAGGAAGCTGGTCTGGAAGGAAGGTGTGAAAGTTGGAACAGGAGAAGGAATGTCAGCCCTAAGAAGATCTGGAATTGGGCAACTTCTCCCTTTATCCCTTTTCCCTTCCCTCCCTCTCTTCCTCCTCTTCCTTTCTCCTTTGCTTCCATCCCTTCTCTCTCTCTCTCTCTCTCTCTCTCTCTCTCTCTCTCTCTCTCTCTCTCTCTCTCTCTCTCTCTCTCTCTCTCTCTCTCTCTCTCTCTCTCTCTCTCTCTCTCTCTCCTTCTTCCTGTGCTAGTACTGGGGGTTGAAGTCAGGTTTTTGGCCCTATCCCTTAGCTTTATCACTCAAGGCTTGTGTTCTAACACTTGAGTCAGAATTCCACTTCTAGATTTTATCTGGCTAAATAGAGATAAAAATCTGACAGCCTTTACTACCTGGGCTGGCATTGAACTACAATCCTCAGATCTCAACCTCTCGAATAGCTGAGATTAAAGGTATGAGCCAAAAGTACCTGGCTACATCTCAGTATATTTCTTTAATAAAAACTTACTTTAGTTTTACTCATGCACACAGAATGTTCAAGGAAAAAAATAGAATCTAGTTTCTTGCACTAAACTTATTTCTGGGCAAGTCTGTTTGCTTTATCTTTCTGTTTGGATAATTCTGTGTCTATTCTCTCTAAAGTTTGATTTTTAAGGTGATAAAGGATTCTTAGGACCACAGCTATATTTCATTCAGGGTTCTCCTTATGGTTTTCTTTGCTTCTTGGAATTGAGAGGGTCTGTAAAGTGGTAGCAGGAGGTGGTGGTATAGCTCAATGGTAGAGTGCTAGCCTTGGGCAAAAATGCTTAGGGACAGCACTCAAGTCCTAAGTACAAGCCCCATGACTGACCCCTCCCCACACACATCAAAAAAACAAGTGTTATCAGCTAGGTGCCAGTGGCTCACAATTGTAATCCTACCAACTCAGGAGCCTGAGATCTGAGGATCATAGTTCAAATACAGTCCAGGCAGGAAAGTCCATGCGACTCTTATCTCCAATGAACTACAGAAGACCAGAAGCAGCGCTGTGGCTCAAAGTGGTGGAGCACTAGGCTCTAAGAAAAAAAAAAGGCTCATGGGTAGCACCCAGGCCCTGAGTTCAAGATACCCCCCCAAAAGTGACACCTACCTGATAATGTCTAGTTTCTCTATTTGGGGTTTTCTTAGGACTGAGGCTCATGAAGCTATTTTTAGGATCATTAAATGTCTTGTTCTGCATTTTGCCGTGGAGCACAGTTCAGGTTTGAGGGGACAGGAAACTTGACTCTGTTTCCAGTACTTGCTTACCTCTTTCCTTTTTAAATCTTCCCAGGTTATTTCCATGGAGATCTGAGACTATGGAATAAAATTTGCATTATCAAATGGAATAAAGTATGGAATAAAAGTGACGTCAAACATGTCACACTGAGCAACATGGCATAGATTTTACAAAACCAGAATAGATCTGCCCTCTTATTTCCAGCTTAAGCTATATGGACTAGGCATCAAAAGGGGGATCATTGTCCCACTCGAGCACCCCAGCCATGAGACAAATATGTGGCTCATTTGGGTACTCAGTAGTGTTAATTTCATTAGAGGTCTGGAGTCCAGGAGATAGCTGAGGGATAGCACCCAAACCTGAGTTTAAGCTTCACTATTCACACACACACACACACACACACACACACACACACACACACACACACACACACACACACACACACTCCCCTTCTTGTGTGGAGCTAGTCTTCTGGAAAAGTCAGATGCAAAAGAGTATGACATCCTAAGTCCTCTGTGCCAATCCATTTTTCTATCCACCATCTCTCACTTGTTTTCTCTCTGAAGCCCAAGTATGGCAACTCTAGAAACGTAGCATAATAGGAAAGGAAGGAACAGCCAACTCAGATCTTGAAAGTTCTGGGCACACTGTCTTTGAATAATCCAATTTCCCTTTTGCTACCCTCCACCAAAGAAACATGGCATCTTAATCTTTCTAGGTAGTACAGGACCTGGAATGGAACAGATATAGATGTGAAATCTTGATGCAAGTCTTTGCCCGGATCTCTGTTGCAATCCCAGAATGCTATCCAGAGTTTCTCTGTTTTACAGACAAAGTTTATTTTCAAGCTCGTAACCAGTATCTCATGCCTGTAATCCTAGCTACTCAGGAGACTGAAATCTGAGGATGGAGATTCATAATCAGCAGGGTCAGGAAAGTTTGTGCGAGTTTTGTCTCCAATTAACCAGCCAAAAGTTGGAAGCGTGACTCAAGTGGTAAGAGTTGTAGCTTTGAGCAAAAATACTTAATGATTGAGCCCAGGTTCTGAGTTCAAGCCTCAGAATGCAGCAGAAAACTGGGTGCTAGGATTATAGGCTCATGCTTGTAATGAGCCTGTATTTCTAGCCACGCTGAGATCTTACTATTGTGGCTCAAAGCCAGCTCAGGCAGAAAAGTCTGTGAGGCTCTACTCTCCAATTAAATACAAAAAAAGCTGAAAGTGGAACTATGGTATAAGTGGTAGAGGACTAACCTTAAGCAAAATGCTCAGGGAGAGTGACAGAGTACACACACACACACACACACACACACACACCATTAAAGAGGTTATCAATTTCAACATGCCCTTCCTGAGGAGCAGCTGGGTCAGTGCCTCCCACTCAATGCCATGCAAGAAATAATATATGGAAGGAGATGAAGGGCAGGAGAAGCAAGACACGCTGGCAAGAGGGAAGAGCACGTTTGGAGCAGGCTTGGGGCCTGAGTTTGTCTTACATGAGACTAATCCTGTAAGGGACAGCTTAAAAGGTGCTTTTTCCAGGTCCTATGATTGAACTAAAGATCCCCCAATTTTGTACCTGTGCCATTTGATCTGAGCTATTCTCTGCAAGCAATTTGTGACCACCTATTTGTAGGAAGAAAGAGAAGATTCACTGATCACCATCCGGTGTGGAAGGCAAACTGCCCCTCAAACAAGCAATGTCTTGTTTAAATGTGACCTTAAAGCAAAATTCAAATCACCTGGTTCCAACGTTCCAGTAATAATATAACCAAGTCTGCAGAATTCCTCCAAACACCGAGTTTATGACCAGCCAGGCCACACCTGTGACTTGAGGGTGTTTTAATTCTGCCTGTCTTTCTCACCTCTGCCCCAACTTTCTGTATTGGACCTGAAGCCAATGTCTGTACCTGGGAAGATGGCTGATGATGAGCTGAAGTGCTATCTTCTCATGGCTTCCATGAAATAAATCTCCTTTCCCTGCCCTTTACCAGATTTCTTCATTTGGCATATGGGGGGAAGGAAGGAGCTGGGCCAGTTTTGAAACTCTAGGACTTAGCCTCTGTCAACCTGGTTTCAATTCCTGTCCCATCTCAAGTCTTCCCGATTCTTTTACCTTTGTTTCCTTCCTGAGCCATGTTGGGCTTTTGGCCATTTTTTAAAAACAAATTTCTGTGATTGCAGAGGTTTCTGCTGACTGACTGATGTTCCTTTTATAGATATTCACAGGGCTAAAAAACTAGACTTCTGATGCATAAATATCATATTGACAAGAGAGTGAACGGGGGTGAGGGAGGAATTCATGGTCCTTTAACCAAGCAAGGGGATTTTGTAGTCACATTTTTTCCTCCATTTCCTGCTGAAATCTGCAGTAGCAGTTACACTAATTGCTGCAATTTTTATAATTTCTGAAGTGCAGAATAATGATGATGATGATGATGATGATGATGATAATAATAATAATAATAAAGCCAGGCCGGTAGACAGAAGAATCTGTCTCTGTCCATGTAGAGCAGAGCCTGTGTTAGTAAAACAATGGTAAATAAATAAGTAGGACCTGAATATTTGTTAGGATGATACAGCATGAATGCATTTAGCTATAATCTATCAAAGGGTGATTTCCAAGAGGAATGCTCATTCTCACGCTTGTAATACTAGCTACTCAAGAGGCTGAGATTTGAGGATGGAGGTTTGAAGTCAGCTCAGACAGGAGTCAGATTCTTTTCTCCAATCTGTTCAAAAAGGCATATTCTTTTTTCCAATTAATCCCAGAAAAAGTTGGAAGTGGAGCTGTGGCTCAAGTGGTAGAGTGCTAGCTTTGAGCAAAAGTTGCTCAGGGCCAATACCCAGGACTAGAGTTCAAGCCCCAGGAATGGTGTGGCTCAAGTAGTAGAGCGTGGTGTTGAGCAGAAAATTTGCCAATTGAGAGTGAGAAGCCCTGAGTTCAAGCCCCAGTAAAGGACTAAGAAAACAATAGGGAGTGAGGTGGGGTGGGGAGGAAGTGGTTTCCCATCCACTTCCTCTTGAAAGCAGGAACAGGAAGTGTAAGGGAAGGACAATTATACATCTACTCCCCAGGGACTCCAGCTCCAAGTTAGCTCCTCCTAATGGTTGCTGCTCCCTGCTCAGATGCACAAATATTGACCTGTCCCAGTGGACCATGGAGAGGTCTAAGTTGGAGATTTATCCGCTTTTGGTAGTACTTCGGGGAAATCAGTTGTTCAGTCTGCCAAAATTCATGCCAAACCCAACCACAGAAGTGAAAGTCTCCAGTTTAAATCAGTGAAGTATCTACTTGGTATGGAAGAAAAACAAATAGGTCCCAGAAGGAAAAGAGCCAGTGGGTGCTTTGCCTCCTGAGCTCCTTAAGCTACTTCTGTTGATGTGCAGGAATGAGATGGCTGCCTATCCATCCTAATTTCACTTGAGATCTTGCTCAATGATAGTCTCTCCTACAGCGAGGCAGGATGGGTCAGGGAAAAACAAAGCCATAAATTCAGAGACAAATACGGTGTATATGATTAGCTTGATTTACAAACATACAAACTGTATTTTCTGGCTGAGCACTGATGGTTCATGCCGGTAATTCTAGCTACTCAGTAGGCTGAGATCTGGTTCAAATCTGGTCCAGAAAGAAGAGTTTATGAGACTCTTATCTCCCATGAACCACCAAAAAGCCGGTAGTTGAGGCTTGACTCAAATAGTAGAGTACCATTCTACAGCAGAAAAAAAAAGTCCTGAATTCAAGTTCCAGTACACACACACACACACACACACACACACACACACACACACAGAGTAATTAGTAGAGCCATTGTCATGGAGATCTGAGCACAAGGAGACAGTCAAGGACATTCTTACCTTTTTACTTCCCTTTGGGCTGGCAGAATTCTTTTCCTCCCTGGAATTCACAACTGTTATTAATGTTCAGATTTGGAGATAATGGTTTTAATTAAACTACTTTGCTGTTTACTACTGTTTGGGGAATTTGCTAATTAATCTTTATGTAATTGTTTTGCCATAGTCATACGGCAGAAGTTCTTAAATTTATAAGTGGAATCTCTCCCAGAGCATCGAATTTCTGATTCATGTCCCATATGAATAAGCAACATTCGAGGTAGGAAATGCATGATTCAATGTTCCTTCTGACATGGTTGTTGTTTGTCTTCAAGCTGACAAGATGGACATGCTTGGACCACATGCTTCCTCCTCTCCAATGGCAGAGGGCTTGCTCAGGGCTGAGTAGTGACGTCACAATTCTAATCTATTTATAAAGGACATTCCTCTGCAAGAAGCATGCCATCCAGATAACTAAGGTCATTTCTGTGAGACCCTCTACACTTCCTCTTCTATTAAAGTCTGTTTGTAAAACATCTCTGGGTATACATCAGTAGAAATTGGCAAGAATAAAACATTTTCACAACTGTCTTCTAGGTCACCTGGAATTTACTTCTCGACACTGCAAGTAGTCATTTCAAAAGTTCCAGTAGCAGAATTTGCTTTTCTCACTTGACCAGCCATTTTCTTGTCTGGTTTCGTGGTCCTGGCTTCAAGTCATAGGAAAGACAAGCTACAGAAGGATGTATTGTCCCTCTATAGTATGCCTCTATGCATAGGCACCTGGTGTTGGTAATGTTTGAGTGGATCTGAGAAGTCAGAAGTCAGAGGGCTCTGTCAAGTGGACCAAGGCTTGAGATGGGGTCACAGACCCTAGGGCTAAGATTGCCTAGGCTCAAAGCCTAATGTGGCTTCATCTTACCATGATGGCCTTGTCTACCCAACTTCGATGGAAGGAGGTTTCATGAAGAATGTTAACATGTTTTTCTTTCCAGTCTCTACTACTGATCCCATGGGATAATGAGCTAATTTGTTTTTAGCCATGATGCTCCCAGAACCAAATATTTCTTTCCTGTTTTGATTACTTCTTTTTTGTAATTTACTTGTGTATGAATTGCTTATTTGTTTGTTTTGGGGTTCTGTGTATGTGTGTGTGCATGCCTGCCTGTATGGGGATGGTAACTTGGGACCTGGATGCTGCCTTCAATTTTTGCTCTGGGTTAGCACTCTACCACATCTCCATGTATGGATCTTTGTTGGTTAGTTGAAGGTGAGAATTGCTAACATTTGGTTGCTCAGGCTGGCTTTGAAATATGATCTTCAGATCTCAGCCTCTTGAGTAGTTAGAATGACCCTGAGTAGTTAGAATGACCCTGGCACCTGGTGTCTCTTATAATCTGTGACTTCAGGTACATTGAGCAAATGCTGACATTTACCACATGTTCTTCAGAGGCTAGTTCAGGGATGATGGGTTAATGGCCACATTTTCTCTTGTGGGTGGGTGTTAGCTCTAACTCAGGGCTACAACAGTCTTGCCAGATCTGACCCCTATCACAAGCTTTTCAAATCATTGCTTTGCATGTTAACTTAGGAAAATTAATCCCCAAGGGAAGTCAGCATGCTAATAATACTCTTGAGATACAGCCCAACAGGCAAATTGAGAGATAGAAAACAGAGAACTGAGGTGGAGAAGGAAAGAATGCAAATACAAGGCAATATGTCACTAAGCTGGTCATGGTTTCTCCCAACCAATTTCTGAGGCCATGTAGGATCCCTCTGCAGTCTCAGGTAGATGACCCTGGGGGAGAAAATCCAAGTCATTTATCATGTCTCTCAAAATCTACCTGATGGATTGTTGATGCTCTGTACATCAAGATTACATTAACTGTGTCCATGGTTTACCCATCATTTAGAAGGGGTCTCTCTGACTTACCTGGATAAGAATTGAGAGTAGGCAAGAAGCAAACCTTGCAAAGCTGGTGGTCTTTAAATACCCAAAGCCAAAGGGTTAAACTTGTTGACCTAAAGGCTTCCAGCTCTAAACCCTCCAAACTTTGGAAGGCATAGATTAATGGTCTTAGGCACTCATTGGAGAGTTATTACATTGAGCTTTAACAATCTGTAACTCAGTACTGGGCAGCTGTTACAATTCTGAGCTTGCAGTAACAGAAATAAGCAGCAGTAGAAAGAAGCAAGCATCAGAAGCAGATAGCACCTGCTAGTGGAATAGCCCTCAACCAGAACTAAGGTGCTGGAACTCTCTTCAATATGGAAGTGAGAATTATTATAGTTCTGGGTCTACACTATCAGGACCTCAATCTTTCTAGACTGGTTTGCTACTACTAACCTATGTGTCTAGCCCTAATTTTCACTGGTGTGTGTGCGTGTGTATGCGCCTGTGGGTGCTGGTACTGAGGCTTGAACTCAAGAACTAGGCACTGTCTTTTAGCTTTTTCCCTGAAGCCTGACACTTTACCACTGAAGCCACAGCTTTGGAATTTTGCCAGATAATTGGTAGTAAGACTCTCACACTTTCCTAGCTGGGTTGGCTTTGCTACATGATGCTCAAATTTCAGTCTCTTGGGTAGCTAGGATTATTCCTGTGAACCACCAATCACAGCTCAGTCTCTCATGTAAATGAAGCTTCTCCAATCAGGACTCAGTCTCTCATCTAAGTGAAGACCATATTTCCACCAATCACAGTACAGTCCTTCATAGAACTAAAGTTTTGGGCATGTTTGTACCATTCACAAGCCTTTTGCTAGGCCACTAGGGGAAATCTCCCCTCTGGCCTGGGTGAAATGGCTTCTGAGTCATCTAGAGTTCAGTGGGACTTTTGGTGGATGGCAACAAGTCTGGTGTAAAATAATGGGTCAAGATGTCTGTATGGTGGTTATTGTAATTGCAGCTGGTATCAGATCAGTTTGGTTAGAAACATGACTGGTATTTCTCTACTCAAGAGCGATGGGGCTCCAGCAAAAGGTTTGGAAGCTGTCAATTATGGAATGAAAGTTATCCTGGTCCCCAGCATCTTAGCTTATTTGAAGCAAAGTAAACATCAAAGGATATGTTTATGATGGACATAACAGTGTCTAATAGTATTAAAGAGTATGCATTAGCTAGATGCTAGTGGCTCACACTTATAATCCAAGCTGCTCGACAGGCTGAGATCTATGGATCATAGTTTGAAATCAGCCCATACAGAAAAACCTCATTTTCCATTAATCATCAAAAAGGCAAAAGGAGAGTTCTTACTCAAGTAGTAAGGTGCTTGCCTTGATGAAAAAAGCTAATGATAACCCAAGGTCCTGAGTTCAAGCCTGAATATTGCTATTTTAATAAATGAGAAAGAAACCCCAGAGACCCAGGGAAATTACGTCTCTTTGATTTGTCTCAAACTGACTTTCTTGTGTCTGAGCAGCTATTGAGGGAGTGCCAGCTCCCTTAAATCCAGGGGAGCTGTGCTGGGCAACTTAGAAATAGTCTAGTTGCCACATGGCCTATGCAGCAAAGGTCCCAAAGAGCCCGACACAGCTCAGAGAAGGCTGTGTCCTCTGCATAGTGATGGCTGAGGCCTTATTCTAAGGAGTAGGGAGAACCTTGGAAAACAAAGCTCAGGAAACTAAAATCGCCGAGAATACCTGGACAGCCCATTGGCTGTCTGCAAATTCATTGACATAAGGTATTAGAAACCAGACACTGGTGGCTCACATCCTCAATTCTAGCTACTCAGGAGGATGAGATTTGAAGACCACACTTCGAAGCCAGCCTGGGCAAGAAAGTCTATGAGACCCTTATCTCCACTCAAATCTATCCTCCCCCTCAAAAAAAAAGTTGTAAGTGGAGCAGTGGCTCAAGTGGTAGCATTCTAGCTTTGATCAAAAGAAGCTTAGGGACAATGCGGAGGCCCTGAGTTCAAGCTCCATGATGACAACAGAAAACAGAAACAAGCAAACCTTTTTGGGCTGGATGCACATGGTTCACACTTCTAATCCTACCTGCTCGGGAGGCTGAGATCTGAGGATCATAGTTCAAAGCCAGCGCAGGCAGGAAAGTCCATGAGACTCATCTTCAATTAAGCAACAAAAAGCTAGAAGTGTAAATAAGTGCATGTGGTATAGCATCGGCCTAGAGTGAAAAAGTTAAGCAAAGTACCTAGGTCCTGTTTTCCAGCCCTGGCACCAACAGCAAAACAACAGAACAAAAATGCCCCCCAAACAAAACAAAAAACAGGTATCAAGAAACCTGCTTAGACATCCAGGATTTTTCTTGAGAAACATTCTAATGGCTATGGTTTTCAAAGTCTTTGTGCCATTTCTTCCCCATTTCTATCTCCTTCCCTTAGTCCTTCCCAGGGTATTTAATACAGTTACCCCTCACCCAGAGCAGACAAATATGCCTGTTACCAACCCTCTAGTACTCATATCCCTTTATTTCTCACACATTGTTCTCCACATCTATTTATTTTTTAATTTACTAAAAGTCCCTGTCCACTTTCAGCTCCCAGTAAAGGATGCTGAGATCTCAGGAACATGGTTTGAAGCCAGCCCAAATAGGAAAGTCCATGAGATTCTTTTTTTTTCCTGCTGGTCCTGGGGCTTAAAGTCAGGGCCTGAGCACTAGCCTTGGGCTTTCTCAAGGCTAGAGCTCTTTCACTCGAGCCACAGCACCACTTCCAGCTTTTTCTGTGTATGTGGTTCTGAGGAATTGATTCCAGGGCTTCATGCATCCTAAGCAAGCACTCTACCACTAGGCCACATTCCTGGTCTTCCATTAGATTCTTATTTCCAACGAACCAGTAAAAAGTCAGAAGTGGAGTTGTGATTGAAGTGGTAGAGCACCAACCTTAAATGAAAACATGACGGATGAACAGAAGGCACTGAATTCAAGCCCCAGTGCTAGCACCAAATAAGGACTTATAAATGTGAATTCATATAAAATCTGCTTAGAAGACATCTGACTCCTCTTGGCCTGGCTAATTTCCACTCACTCTGTTCACCCCAACTTCAGTGTCCCACAAAATGAAGCAGACAGATCTCAGCGAGACATCACATCTCACATCCTTCTTCTGTTCACGGCAGAGCATCCATTGGTTCACATTTGTGTTCCCTACTAAAGCGGGTACTAGAGCCCTGATGACAGGAAGTAAGAGTATCTCAATCATGATGTCTCACAATCCTGCTCTGTCACCCACAGGCATTAATACTCGCATTAAGACGTACACAACTGAAGCACTCTCTGTCCATCTCCATCTTTTTCATCTCCATCTCCATCTTAGTTCTCTTTCTTCTCCAATCTGGCAGTCAAAGCCAGCGTTTTGTACATGCTAGGCAAGTACTCTACCGCCAGCCCAGATCCACAGCCCTCTATATTTTTTGACTATCTCCATACACCTTGGCGCTCACAAGAATTCCCACAATGCGAGGAGGGGAAGTGATGCTGGCTTTCATTTTCTGTAATGGTTGTCATGATGGCTTTTCAGAAAGTAATTGACTTTATACCCTAAACTTGACCCTTTCAATGGAACTGAAGAATAACTGGAGAGCAAAAAAATGGTTTGGCTGGGGCCTGGAGTTTGGCCTAGTGGTTAAAGTGCTTGCCTAGCATGCACGAAGACCTGGGTTCGATTCCTCGGTACCACATACATAGAAAAAAGCCGGAAGTGGTGTTGAGGCTCAAGTGGTAGAGCTCTAGCCTTGAGAAAGTCCAAGGACAGTGCTCAGGCCCTGAGCTCAAGCCCAGGACTGGCAAAAAAAAAAATGGTTTGGAATGATCCTGCTGAATCCAATCATCAGGAAAGTAAGTGACGGCACAGATTAAGACTATATAAACTCAGGCTTTCCAACATGGAACCCACAGTGTCCAGAGCCCTTAGAGTCCATTCATTATATCTGCTCTGTGGCTTGTCTGGGACTAAGGGGAAAATTCTTCAAGTTATGCGTCTTTCCTGGAAGATAATCTCAGAGTTGTAGGGACTGAGGGAGAAATATATGTCCTCAAGATGAAGAAGTTACCCTCCACCTGTCAAAGACAAAGGCTATGCTTGTCTGGGTTTGGAATTGTGTGGATAGCTGGAGTCATTCCCAGCTCCAGGCCCAGAAAACAAGGAGGTGCTTGTCAAATTCTCTTCTGATCTAATGCTGATAAGTTGGCTAAGAGAGTGGAGGAAAGGTTCTCCTGGTCTAAATTGAGCTAAGGGAGAGTATGAGGCCCTGAGTTCAAATCCCCAGGACTGGCCAAAGAAAAATTTAAAAGCCTCAGCTTCTTTGGCAATCAAAACTATTAGAACAACCACCAAAAGTTAAAAAGTTAAAAAAGAACCAGGCACCGGTGGCTCATGCCTGCAATCCTAGCTACTCACCTGAGTCTGAACTCTGACAGTTGTGGCTCCAAGACAGACCAGGCAGGAAAGTCTGTGAGACTTAGGTCCATTTTTAACCATTAGAAAAATGGAAGTGGTGTTATGGCACAAATGGTAGAATGGTAGCCTTGAGCCAAAAAAGCTCAGGGACAGCATCCACCACCCTGAGATCAAATCCCAGGACTTGCACCAAAACAAATAAAAAAATGAACAGAGGAAAAAATAGAGAGGCCTGGGTATGGTGGCTCATTCCTGCAATCTTAGCTGAGATCTGAGGATCGTGGTTCAAAGCCAGTGCAGCCACTAGAGATCTTGAGACTCTTATTTCCAATTAACCACTAGAAGACCGGAAGTGGTGCTGAGGCTCAAGCAGTAGGGTGATAGCCTTGAGCAGAAGAGCTCAGGGACAGCGCCCAAGCCCAGAGTCCAAGGCCCCATGACCAACATCAACAGCAGAGGGGGGGGGGAGAATAAATAGAGAGGGAAGAAAAATATTTAAGTTCAGTTTGGAAGCAGCCATTTTCTTGGCCATCAAATGGGAACTGAAATCCCTGTCATGAACTCCATTCAGTGATGGGTGAAAAGGCGACTTGATTGCATTGGGTCACTCGGTGTTTGGTCCTAGGTTCAGCAGATTGTGGGGACCCCCAAATCAATGACTAACTGAGGGTGGTGAAAGGGTCTGAAGTTTCAGATTGTGGATACCTTCTCTACTTCCTAGATTCATGTACCCAACTCAATTTGTTTTGAAAAGTGTTCTTTGTTCTTCTGTTTGTTGCATTTTTTGTGTGCTGGGACTTGAATTTAGAGCCTCATACTCTTAACTTGGCCTTTTCCACTCAAGGCTATTACTCTACCATTTGAACCACAGCTCTGCTTTCAGCATTATTATTGCTGGCTATTTGGAGACAAGAGTCTCACATACTTTCTTGTCCAGATTGGCTTTGGACAGATCTCCGATCTCAGTCTCCTGAGTAGCTATAATGTGAGCTACTAGCACTCTGCAATGTATCTGTAAAATTAAAACAAAACAAAAATGCTTCTTTTGAGATATAGCTGTAATGTAATTTTCTCATAGAAAATATTAGCAATATTATCAATTATTAGCAAATTAGCCATTTGTTAATGGCTGTTCAATCTATTCATTGGCATATGAATGCTTTGTAAATATTCAAAGTTTACTTAAATCTAGATCCAAGGCAGATATATTACAACATGCCAGGATATCTTTTAATCCTTTTAAATTTGCCCATTCTCTTTCCTCGCTATCTTTTCTCTCAACACTTGTTTTGGATGGTCCTTATGATGGTTTGGCTTGTTGAAGAAGCTGAGTCTTAATCTTGAAATTTCTACCACTGTGGATTTTGTGATTGTGGCCTATGGTGTCACCTCTCCCACTCCATGTGATAAAATGCAGGGCATGTTTTGTGTGTCCATAATGAATCCCATTCACAGTCAGGCTCAGCTTTCAGGTTTTGGGAGAAACTGGACATTTCAATGGTACTTGTTGTCTCTCTCTCCAGGCTACAATTAATCAATATTTGCAACTTGACAGGCATTATAGATGGGGATTCATTCTTTCATGTCTTCTTGTATTAGCTGTGTCTCTGAAGACAACTCTCTTCTCAATTCCAGTGAACCTCAAAGAGCTAAGCACATAGGAAAAGTTATATAAATGCTACACTTTTCCCTTTTATCTATAAGGCTTTTCAAATGAAACTCTTTAATTCTGAGACCAATATGGATTTACTGAAGTTTTAAGAATCACACAAAACGATCCTGTGACATCTTACCCAGTTTTCCTGCTGTTATAGCATCTGATAAGACTATAGGAAAGTTCACAGCAAGGAAACAGACCCTAGTGCAGTGAAAATTTTGGATATTTCCATCACTCTAAAGACCTAGCTTGTCTCTTTCATATCCAAACTGCTTCTATCCTTCCAGGCCTTTAGTGACCACAAAGAATTTTTATAATTTTGGCATTTTATGAATACTCAACAAGAATGACCTATAGGGATTGCATTTACTTTTAGTTATTGTTTTATTGGATGAGACATTCACATCCATATCAGGACACAGATGAACAGCTCATTTGCTATTGTTGAGTAATACTGCAGGAAAATAATACAGTGTACAATAATATAGTGCTATTCACTGACAGATGTCTGATTATAGGTTTTTTTTATTTGTTTATTTATTTGGTGCTGTTCCTCTGTTTTGAACTCAGAGCCTGGGCACTGTCCCTGGGCTTTTTATATTGCTCAAGGCTAGTGCTCTACTAGTTGAGCCACAGCTCCATTTGTGACTTTTTTGCTGGTTAATTGGAGATAAGAAGCTCACAGACTTTCCTGCCTAGGATGGCTTTGCACTGCAATCTTCAGATCTCAGTCTACTGAGCAGGTGGGTTTACAGGTGTGAGTCACCAGTGTCCAGCCACTTTTACTTTTTAAGTAAATGTGTAACGTGCTTTTAGTTACTTCTATATGGTTTCAGGTAAGGAATACAGTTTTCATTTTTAAGTCAATATCTAAAACACATCTGTTACTCCTATTTGGTGGGAGGTAAGAGTTTGTGTTCATGTCTTCCATTTTGGCTTGTTAGCCTCCTGGCATCATTTATTGTAAAGAATACCTCCCCTCACAGGGGAGGACCTGGAGTTGAACACTATTGGACCATTCATGAATGGATCAGTTATTGTACTTTTTACCCAGTCCCAATTATTTGATATTTTTTCTAACAATTACTCTTTTGCCTTGATTCATATAGTTGTATATCAAGATGTGTCTTCAAATCAATTGATAGAAACCCTCCAATATATTTTAAAATTATTCTGGCTACTTTAGGTCCTTTATATTTCTAGGTAAATGGCATACATGTTTGCCAGTTTCTAAAATGCCAGATATATGAATGAGATCACAGAGTCTTAGATAAATCTAGGAACAAAAACATTGTATTTACATTGAAAATTTCAGGCCAAGAATGTGAGATCCTTATGATTTTAGTTACTGAGTTTACCATTGTTTTCAAGGGCCTGGAAGAATGTCAATATAAAATATAAAATGAACTGGCACTGGTGGCTCATTCCTGTAAACTTAGCTACTCAGGAAGTTGAGATCTGAGGATTCTAGTTCAAAGCCAGCCTAAGGAGACAAATGTATGAGACACTTATCTACATTTAACCACCAAAACACTAAAGTGGAGATGTGGTTCAACTGGTAGAGCACGAGCCTTGAGTCAAGCAATGGCAAGGAGCCATAAGTTCAAGTCCCAGTATTAGCACACACACACGAGTATGTGACTTTAGAATATATACATTTATTACTAACTCATTCTACCAGTAGATGGCTTCACCTTAAATTACTGATACAATATGCATGTCTCCTCTCCAATAACAACATTTCTAGTTCCCAACAATGCAGAAATGATGAGTCTTTTGCTTCATCACATATTATAAACCCAGTGATCTCCAAATAACAATACCATTGACAACAAAATAAAGGCTTGCTAAAAGCAGTTCGACTTTTTTCATAGTTCTTTCTTTATAACAAGGTATACCCCATTGGGAATATACAATCAAATTGCTGTTTGAAAGAAAATTAGAATGTTTCCTCTGTGTATAATTTTGGCAGAAGACATGTGAAAGGGTATCAATGTATGTGAATTAATGCACCTTCTATCTGGCAAATATCATGTAACCCTTTTACTAAGTACAATTAAAAAAATAAATTAATAAAAAATAATTTTGGCAGAAGTCAAATTGTTTCAGTAAAGTCAGTAAATATTTTAGGCCTTGTGGACCATAAGTGATTTCTGTGTCTTTTCCCCAGTTTCCTCTCTTTTCCTTCCTGCCGCCTCTTCCTCCTCCTCCTCCTCCTCCTCCTCCTCCTCCTCCTCCTCCTCCTCCTCTTCCTCCTTCTCCTTCTCCTCCTCCTCCCTCTCCCTCTCCTCTTCCTGCTTCATACAGTAAGCTCCAGAGTTACTCTCATACATGGTTTTGGTAAAAATGTAAGAGGGTTTTAAAAGTTTTTTTTTTTCTGAGAAAGTTTGACTCCTTTTTTTTAAGGGCTCATGAATTAACTTAAAGTATGATCAAATATAGACATCCAACTCTCTCCATTTTGCATCTGTATCTTTTTTCTTGAGCCATTTTCTCCAGAAGTCACCTTGCAGCCATCTTGGAATGCTGAAAGGGCTTTCCCATTTAGTCTAGATGTAATTTCTAAGCTTTCTTCCACTCCTCTTAGTATGGAACACAAACTCTCTCATTGTACTGTTCCATTTCCCTTCCATGTCTTTCTTCTAGGTTCCCTTATCATTATAACTTTCTTTTTTATTCCCTTAATTTTTAAAATAGCCATAGACACTCTCTCATTCTTCTCATTTTTATCATTAGGGTAGTTTAGAAGAACAGGAAGTTCTAGATTTTAAAATATTTATTTTCTATCTGTGTGTGTGTGTGTGTGTGTGTGTGTGTGTGTGTGTGTGTGTGTGTGTACATGGGCATGCGTGCTACTGGTGGGACTTGAACTTAGGTTCTGGGCACTGTGCCTTAGCTTTTTCACTCAAGGCTAATACTCTACCAATTGAGCCACTTTGGTTCCAACTTTTTGCTAGTTAATTGGAGATGAGAGTATCACATAGTTTCCTGCCTAGATGTGAGCCACCGGTACCTGACATTTCTTTCTTATGTTTCTGATCATTTAGAAGATCAAGTATCCCTAGATTTATAATTATATCTTCTTTATCACTTGATGTTTTTATTATCTCTTTTTGTTAGCATGCATTATGTGTACAAAGAGTTTCATTGCAACATTCCTCATTGTAGTATTTCCCCACATACATACATATATAATGTACTCTGATCAAATTCACTTCCTTCTATTATGCTTTCTTATTCCCTTTCCTCTCCTCTAGTTAACTTATATTGCTGGAAAGAAATGATCAATCCACCTATGCTATGCAATTGAGATAAAGTAGATAAAGAGATTATGACAACTGGTGGACAAAATTTATGGAAATTAGGGGTGGTATATCATCTACTCCAGGCCAAGGAAGGAGAGGATGCATGCAGAGGCTGCACTCCTGGACAGAGCTGTGGACCTATTAGGAACATAATAGGATTAAACTGGAAGGTTAGTACAGCACAATCATTTGTTATAGAATGGAAAGGACAGTAAACAAAGAAATACATGCATATATATATATATATTCAACAAACACAGGAACAATGATGTCAAGGCTGGATTACTGAGGCATCATAAATGCTTCTGATACATGACATCTTTATTCAGTTGATGCTAACTATTGATAGTCAAACATTAAATAAAGCCATAATTACAGAATTCATTCTTTTTCTGACACAAAAAGCAACACAGAGTATTTATCTTATGTCAATAAGCAATCTGGACCTGGAGTTCTGTATATTAGAAAATAAGCTTACCAAAAACACACATTTATACACACATATGTGCATTGAACACACATAAATATGTATAGGTGCAATCATATACCTATGCATACAGGTGCAAACACAGTCCTAAGCACATACACACAAGCTAAAATATACAAACTACACATACACATAATATACATATATATAGTAGCACATATATCACAAACACACACATACAAACACAAGCACACATATACATAAACACACAAGCACTATATATAAATATGCAAACATACATATATACACAAAATACATGCAAATATATACATATGTGCACAAATACACATGTATATACACATGTGCACTAATACCAACTGTGTAAATGCAAACACACATACACACATACACACATTCACAGAAACACATAAATGCACACATGCACATTCAAATACATATTCAAGCTCATAAACTTGCACATAGACACATAATTTAGAAGACAAATACAGGTAGCTGTGTCTTTATGAGGATTTTTGGTAGCTGGTAGGCTAATATATATCATATGTCATATATTTATATATTTATATATTTAAATAAAATGAAATTGTTATAGATAAAAATGATGCCAATTTTCTAAATATAAATATCATGGTTAGAATTTATGTTTCCTTAATGCTGGTCTATGCATGTATCAAATAAAGACACAATAACATTTCTGTTTCAGTTTTGGGGAAAATCCAGACAAAAGTGGTCCATTGGACTCATATTCCCTAGCAATGCAAGTGGACATTTAGCTGGTGTTCTTTGAAGCTTTAAAAAATGTATAAATAAGGGCCAGGCATTTGGCCTAGCAGCATAGTGCTTGCCTAGCATGCACAAAAACCTGGGTTCGATTTCTTGGTACTACATACTTTGAAAAAATCTGGAAGTGGTGCTGTGGCTCAAGCAGTAGAGCTCTAGCCTTGAGAAAGTCCAAGCACAGTGTTAAAGCCCTGAGTTCAAGCTCCACGACTGGCAAAAATAAATAAATAATAAAAACCTTAAAAAAAAGAAAGAAAAAAATCTGGAAGTGGTGCTGTGGCTCAAGTGGTAGAGCGTTAGCCTTGAGGAAAAGTCTGAGGACAGTGCTCAGGCCCTGAGTTCAAGCCCCAGGAATGGCAAAAAAAATACATAAAATATATAAATAAATCCTGAATGGGAGAAGATCTTTACCAGCAATATATCAGGCAAAGGCCCAATATCCAAAATATCCAAAGAACTCAGAAACTAATCCCTTTCAAAGATGAGAAACCAATCACAAAATGGACAAAGGAGCTCAGGAGAGATGTCTCAGAAGAAGAGGTAAATATGGCAAAGAAGCACATTAAGAAATGCTCAGCATCCCTGGCCATATAGGAAATGGAAATCAAAACAACTCTGAGATTTCATCTCACCTGAGTTATATGGCCAATGTGGTGAATTCAAACAATCATAAATGTTGGCGGGGATGTGGGGAAAAAGAAACACTATTTCACTGCTGGCTGGAATGTAAACTACAACCACTCTGGACAGAAGTCTAGATGTTCCTCAAAAAACTAAACATAGTTCTTACCTCCTGCCTAGCCATACCATTCCTGGGCATCTAACCACAACATCACAGACAGGCCAGCTTACCATAAAGACACTCGCACATCCATGTTCACTGCTGTATTATTCACAATAGCCAAGTTGTGGAAACAGCTCAGATTCCCTACAAGAGATGAGTGGATCCAAACAATGTGGTACCTATATACAACAGGATTTTACATGGCCATTAGAAAGAATAAGATTAAGTCATTTGCAGGGAACTAGATGGACCTAGAACAAATCATGTTAAGTGATGAAAGCCAAGTTCAGAGAGACAAATAGCACATTTTCTCTCATTTGTGGAAGCTAGATCTAAAATACACGCAAAACATGATAAATTATCCAGGTCTCTAGGCATTCACATACAGTGAGATCAAAGGAGGTTATTCTAGGAGAGGAGCAGAAAGGCACAATGCCTCTGTGCATCTGATCATACAAAAACAATAGTTATCGTGATGAACTTCAGGAAATGGAAACAGTTTATTTCTTTTTAGTTGTTTTTGTTTTGTTTTCTGTCTCGTTCTGTTCATTCATTAATATATCTTTGGGAGTGCAAGGTAGATAGAGAAATAGAGGGATGAAGGGTAAACAAAGGCAGCAGTGGTACTCACTAGATACTACATTGAAAATGGACTCTACAACTTGTGGATAGGGACAGGAGGGAAAAACTGGAAAAGATCCAGGGAAGGGGTGACATTGTCCAAAAAAGAAATAGACTCTTGGGCCGGGAGTTTGGCCTAGTGGTTAAAGTGCTTGCCTAGCATGCATGAAGACCCGGGTTCGATTCCTTGGTACCACATACATAGAAAAAAGCCAGAAGTGGTGCTGAGGCTCAAGTGGTAGAGCTCTAGCCTTGAGAAAGTCCAAGGACAGTGCTCAGGCCCTGAGCCCAAGCCCAGGACTGGCAAAAAAAAAAAAAATAGACTCTTAGCCTGACTTATGTAACTGTAACCCCTTTGCACATCACCTTTATAATAACAATGGCCTAGTGGTAGAGTGCTTGCCTAGCATGCATGAAGACCTGGGTTCAGTTCCTCCGTAATGCATAAATAGAAAAAGCCGGAAGTGGTGTTGTGGCTAAAGTGGTAGAATTCTAGCCTTGAGAAAGCCCAAAGACAGTGCTCAGGCCCTGAGTTTAAGCCCCAGGACTGGGACAAATCCTATTGCCAGATGCTAGTGGTTCATGCCTGTAATCCTAAGTATTCAGCAGGGTGAGATGGGAGGATCAAGGTTCAAAGCTAACCCAGAGAAAAGTAGATGATACTCTTATTTCTAATTAACTGCCAAAAAGCCAGAAGTGGAGGTATGACTCACATGATCGAGCATTCTCCTTGCGTGAAAAAGCTAAACGACAGTGTCTAGGCCCTGAGTTCTAGCCCCAGTATCAACACACACACACACACACACACACACACACACACACACACACACACACACACACACAATCTGAGGCCTGCTGGCTCATGCTTTTAATCTTAACTACTGAGAAAGCTGGGATCTGGGCCTGAGAGGAAAGTCTGTGAGACACTTGACTCCAATTCACCATCAAAAAGTGAGAGGAGGAGGGGTGGCTCAAGTGGTAAAGCATGAATCTTTGGCAAACACCATTCAGAGGCAGCATCCAGGCCTTGAGTTTGAGCCCCAGTACTGGCACCATATCACAACCAAAAATATTTTTTGGTTTGTTTTCCTTTCCCGAGGACATGAACCATGTCCTAACCTCTTGGACCTTTAAGTCAGTGTTTGTACAATGGAGATTGTATTATTTATCACATAACTACATGTGATATGGATATACTAAATACAAACAGCTTTCCAAACTGTGGAGTGTGGGGCGTGTTTATAGTTAACATCAGGCATCTGTCATCTATGTCCCCCTCCCCCACACTGAGAGATTTCTGTTATTACTCATCACTTTTATGTCTGCCCTGGTTACTGTTTGTGTGATATAGATAAAACACTCCTTATTTCCTTACTATCTTGACTACAGGAAAAATTACAGTCATTAATGCATGCTATTAAATTATGTCAAACATTCAACTCTAACTTTCTGCTGAATACCAAGTAGATTTTGGTTAAAAGAAAAACCTGATGTAGATTTGAGGTTGGAATTGGAATTCTCTTTCTAGTCTCCCTTTAATTCTGTACTTCTTTTTTGTGGGGTGTGTGTGTGTGTGTGTGTGTGTGTGTGTGTGTGTATGTATGTGTGCTAGAGTTTGAACTCAAGGCCGAAATGCTGACCTTTACCTTTTTACTCAAGACTAGTGTTTTACTGCTTAGGCTGCAACCCCACTTTTGGCTTTTTGCAATTTAATTTGAAATAAGAGTCTCAGATGCGTCTGCCCACACTGGCTCAGAATCACAATCCTCAGATCTCAAACTCCTAATTTGCTATGGTTATAGGCATGAGCCACAAGTGGACTGGCTAACTCTTTACCTCTTCACAGTCATGTAGCATGTTAATAAATTTGAGATGCATGAGAATAATAATCACAAAGTACAGGAGATTGTAGCCAGCTTCAGAATACGACTTCATATCTGTAGATCCATAAGATAGGACAACCATTAGGAGTATAAGATATAAGACCAACCAAGGACACAAAGAATCATTCTCTTTCCTCTGCATGCAAGTTTCCCATGAGGACCTTTTCATGGTTGTAGATCAACTTTATAGTCTCTGGCTTACCTAACTATTTCCCAAAGATGACACAGGGGATACTCGCAGGGGAGGAACACAAAGGCACAATATTTATGGGCCTCTGATCATATAAAATAATACCTACCTAACTGAATTCCAGGAAATGAAAACAGTAAGTGTTTTTCCTCTATTGCTGTTTTTGTTTTGTTTTGTTTTTGTCTTGGTTATTCATTTATCTGTCTTTGAGGGGATAAGGAAGAACACAGAAACGGAGGGACCAAGGATAAACAAATGTAGCAGTGGTAATCCCTAGACAACTTGTGGGTGGGAACAGGAGAGAAAAACTGGGAGAGAACAAGGGAAAGGGTAACATTGTCCAAAAAGAAATGGACTCCTGATCTGACTTATGTAACTGCAACCACTATGTCCATCACATTTAAAATAACAACTTCCAATTGAAACAACAATGAGATCACTAGGAATAGTTTTTTTATTGTAATTAGTAAAAGGGTTACATGATATTTGCCAGATGGAAGGTGCATTAATTCACATACATTGATACCCTTTCACATGTCTTGGTACCCATTACTAGAAATAGTTTTTAAGTAAGTCTTACCTGGAACTTAAGAATTGACCAACAAATTCTTGCAAGTTACTTATTCCTCTGTGGGTGTGACTAAATGCTGCAGAGGGTAAAATCTGCAATGACAAAACTCAATTTGGAACAGCAACTGATTATCTGAATTTAGCATTTTAGGATACTACTTAAGATTGAAACCATTGTCAGCTTTGTATCCAGGGTAGCTTACATACTTGGGAAACTGACATTAGACACTGAAAAATAGCACTGAAATTAAAGGTGTTTATTTGAAAGATGATGGCATGAACACTCAGTAGTCTTAATTTCTTCACTTTGCAATCAATATTTAGGACAATTCTTACTGCCCAAATTCTTTGCTTCCAAAGGAAGTCATTTTTAACTCGCTTTTTTAAAGCCTTTTTTTTTTTTACTCCCTTCCATTTTTCTGGTTTAAACTCCCTTTGCTTTAATTTGCATTTAAGATGAACCCTGGAAAACATTTTAAGTAAAGTTCTCCTTTAATGTAATTTAAAAATCTTTGAAACATTTGGTAATGCCCAAATCTGATTACCTTCTTTGTAGTTCCTGTTTAATACCACTCATTTGAAACGTGGGCTGCTTTTGACAGGCAGCACAGATACTAGTTACAATTGTAGTCACAAACCAAATAATTGGCCTGGGAATTTGGCCTAGTGGTAGAGTGCTTGCCTAGTATGAATGAAGACCTGAATTTGATTCCTCGGTACCACATACATAGAAAAAGCTGGAAGTGGTGCTGTGGCTCCAGTGTGGTTGAACCCTAGCTGTGAGAAAGCCCAAGGAAAGTGCTTAGGTTCAAGCCCCAGGACTGGAAAAAAAATCAAATAATTGTAGAAAATAGCAACAAACAATCAATATTTGAGACGACTTTTTCCTCACACCAAGATGACAGTTTTTTTATGGACACCTGTTGGGAGCTGAATGTAGGGTCAGGCTGGCCCATGAATCTGCATCACTGAGTAAGATAACCACACAAAGAAATGAGCTGTCTTGTATGATGCCTTGCCTTTGAACTTGGAGCTATAGCGTCAGTATTGTGAATCATTTTCTGCTGAGACTTGATTATTATTATGTACAAATGTGTTATTGCTTTATCACTCTCTGCTGAGACTTGATTATCAATGTCACACCTGACAGGTTCTTGTTTTGTAGAGACTATATAAGACCAGAAGGGGAAATAAACAACCGCTGAGGTCGTAAGCTTACGGCCTTGGGCTGTAGTCTTGGGCTGTAGCCCTCCCAACTCCATTTATTACTTGTCTTTTCCTTTTTTTTCTCATCCTCACCCCCTAATCTGGTACCCCACCATGTTGCCTGCTGGCTCCGGCAAACACCAAGATAGGGAAACAAAAGATTTATCTTTGTTGGTGTTGTTTGCAATGTACTATATGAAGTCATATCCACCATTGTTATTGTATCTGACTTTGGTACCTGGTGTACTGTATACATCTATTTGCTTATGTTTATCTTGGAAAGGAAAGGGAAAAAACAAGGTGATGTGACAAAGGATAAAGGGTGAATCCGTGTAACAGCGATCTTCACAGAACAATATGTTGGAAATGAACTTTACAACTAGGGAAGGGGTGTGTGGGATGGAAAGTGGGAGAAAATTATGGGAAGGGGGAAAAATGTGCAAGAAGTAATGTACTCATTACCTCATGAATGTAACTGTAAACCTATTTAAAAATAATTAAAACTTAAAATTAGCTTGTTTTGAACATATTCACACACACACACACACACACACACACTTGGGCACAAAAGTTTTAAAGAGTGTTTAAGTTTAAAAATAAATGAAAATTAGCCTTAAGTTTTCTAAAATTCCAATGGCAAGACATTTTTGCCATATCATGACAGACCCATGTGGTCAATGCTAGAAAAGCAGGCTACACCAAAAAAAAAAAAATACAAGGAAAACCTCAATACACAAAACTTTTGGCAGCAACAAAGAGAATTTCCTATAGATAACCAGTTTCTAAATAGCCAAGAACAGAATGAGTTTAGACTTATTTTCCTCACAAAGCGCATTAGATGGTACTGCGTTCACATTTCTAAGTGGTTAATTTTTTAAATTTTGTGATTATCCAACTGATAGTGAGCCAATTTCTTTTCTTTTTTTTCTTTCTTTCTTTTTTTTTTTTGCCAGTCCTGGGCCTTGAACTCAGGGCCTGGGCACTATCCTATGCATTCTCAAGGCTCCACCACTTGAGCCACAGCACCATTTCTAGCTTTTTTCTATGTATGTGGTACCAAGGAATCGAACCCGGGTATTTGCGCATGCTAGGCACGCACTCTACCACTAGGCTAAACTCCCAGTCCAGTGAGCCAAGTTCTAAGTGGATAAGTTTCTTTTGATTTTAGATCTGGTATCAAGGTGAGAACAGCTTTCGAGAGGGAACTCACATGGGGTCCCTAGGATCCAGCCTGCATTGCACCCTCAAGGAAACAAGCCCAAGGGTTGAGCCATTAGAACCGATTGTCTAGCCTATAAGGCATTTTGGCTTTATGTAGTCATTGAGTCAGCGAATATCTGAAGATGGAAGGAACCATCCCAAGGGCATGTCCTGGCTTGGGAAAGATTGCTGGGACTCCATTGGAATAAGAAACACAAGGGGGAAGTTGAGAGGATGTGGGAGGAAGGAGTCCCTGAGGATGTAGAGGGGAGGAATCGTGGAAGAGATAAGAGGGATGTCCAGGGACATAGTGTCAAATTCTCGACTCAGGAGTCCCTGAAAGGGGAACACACTGGTGAAAAAGGTGTAGGGGATCCCTCTGGCATGGCACCATGTTGAAAAAGACAGCAGACAAACAGATAGGTGGCACTCACCATCTGTAGAGAGATGGAAGGGGAAGAGCAAACTTCTGGCCTAAATGAGATAGAGGTGTGTGAAGAGAAGAGAGCAGGAGCTGTGAGTGAGTGGAGTTACATAGGAAAATGGGCGGTGTGATTGGGATTGTAGCAGAGGTGGAAGTGATCTCCGAGCTGGGGTAACCAGGGCAGTTCAGGAAGTGACCTCCTTAGATGAAGAAGTGACTTCAGAGTCTGGAGTCCTTGGTGGACTCACAGTCAGGTGACTGGCAGTCAGGGTGATTACTGGTTTCAGACAAGTGAAGAGGGAGTGGGAGGGGACTATTTTCCTAGCAGACCTAATACACATGTGCCATTTGTCTCTGAACTTGGACTATCTCATTTAACATGGACAGTCCAGGTCTCTTTTATTATTTTACAATAAACAGCCCATAATAGGAGATGACCTTGTTCCCGTTCTAGTAATAAAGTGCTGACAACTTCTCCAGAATTCTTTCTGCCTGGAACAAAGACTGAATTAATGGTCACATCATGGCTTGAGCGTGGCTTGAACTGTGGATATCTTTCAGCCCCATGTCCCCAATTCTTTCCTTACTTAAACTTAAGAAACACCACCCCCCAATCCTGAAGACAATTCAGGGCCACAGAAATCTTTTGTCTTCCGGACACAGCTGCATTTGATGAAACCCACTTTCTCTGTTCACCAATGGCTGTCTCTGTAATTGGTGTGCAGGGATAAGGTGGCAGAGAGCCTGAACCAATTGTGACTGTCAAAATTAAAGCTTTTGCTTGGCATTATTGGGGTGCAGCATCATGCTGTGTCTTGGAGAAAAAAGTCCCCAGCCCCTCACATTTTGAGAAGTGTGTTTTTGTTTCCTTGATAGAAAACCCAAGTCATTCCAGAGAATTCCAAGAAAAGACAGCAAGCTTCCTCACCAGATTGAGCCCCTTATATGCCTTTGAATGCATGCAACCTGGGCCTCTAGGCAGGAAACAGCAAGGATTTCCTCATGAGAGCATCTTGCCTTCTCCAAGCTTTCTGCTTCAGTCAGCTCCCAGTTCTATAAAAACTTCTTTGCTCTGAGTCTGGATTAGAGAGGAGAGGGCTCCTTTCTCAAATCCTTCTCTCTTCTCCTCCATTCCCCACCCCTTCCTGGATCTCCCTTCATCTTACCTCCCTTCTCCTCTCCCCTCCTCTTCCTTCCCCAAGCTTCTACTCCATGCCCATGCTTTCTTCTCCTCTACCACGCTGCCCCTCCTGCTAATATACATCCAGGCTTAGTGAGAGAGGCCTGTCCTGCTTCTGTCAGGTTACCCCCCCCCCAAAAAAAATTCCACAGGATACAGATTCGACCTGAGGACTTGGGGAGTGAGAGACTCAGCTGCACCAAGCTGTCCAGTGTGGAGAGGGAAAAGACCAAGGCATCTGGCTTTGGCCATGCAAAGATTGCACACAGGGATAGAAGTATACCCGTCCCAACCTTTAGATTTCCTTTCTTCCTCATGTACATTTATGTACAGTTGGAAATTGGAGTAAGTGGAATTTCTAATCCTTACCTCTAGTGTTTAGATTCTCCATGCTTATACATATCCATGTGTCTCAACCTATGCTTTCTTGACAGTTGGTGCTGGATTAATTCTTTAAAAAATGTTATTATCTCTAAGTAGTTGTACAAAATAATTACCATTCAACATGCCAGTTTATGATTATATCCCTTTTATCATTCTCCCCATCCTTCTCAACCCCACCCATGCCCTCAATTCTCTAGTTTCATAGGATATACATTGAATATTATAACTGTGCTCTCCCCCTTTCTCTCTTCAAAAGTTCGAAGAACTTACACCATTGGAATTCTCCCCTGCATATACTATACTTTAGTGTTGAGGATTTTCTGTGCATTGTAGTATAATAACACACGATTCCTGGTCTCTAGCTTCTAGGTACTAATAGTATGTCCTCTTTGCCCTATGTTTGTCATACTAGACATTTCCAGATATCCTGAGGGCAAATTCAGCACTGGCTAGGAACTGATAACTGAATAGACCAACTCCTGATTTGGAAGAAGAAGATTACTTTACATTCAGAGTATCAAGCATCATTACCAACCTTCATGATGATGGAGGACCTCATTTAACAGGTTGTACCAAACCCTCAGGAGGCTAAAACAGTATCAGCCTAGCTAACTTAACTAAGCAATTATCAGAATTAATTGAAGGTCTCACATAACCCTCAAAGGTAGATTCTGTTGCACCTATTTTAGTAACAAGAAAATCGGTGGCCAGGAAGCTTATAAGGACAATTTAGAATGCATGTGTGTATTTGTTTGACATCCCAGGGAGTGTTGGTTGCATTATGTTTATCTTTTGTGTTTCCCTTTAATCCCATTCTCTGAATATCTGGCTTCTGGCAAAGATTAGGTGCAAGCTGGGCATTTCTCATAAGTCCTTGTAAAAAATAGAAAAATAAATCACCCAGTTTAGCTCAAGCCACTTAATTTCTGTCTTGTCCACTGATACAGTAAAGAAGTGTGTGTGTGTGTGTGTGTGTGTGTGTGTGTGTGTGCATGTGTGGTGTGTGTATTGGTACTGGGGCTTGAATTCTGGATTGAGGTGCTTTATTTTTCCCCATACAGCTGGTACTATACCACTTGAATCAGCTCCACTTCACACTTTTGAGTAGTTAATTGGAGATGAAACACCAACAAACTTATGTGCTCAGCTGGCTCTATACTGTGAACTTCAGATCTCAGGCTCCTGAAGAACTAAGTTTACAGGTATGAGTAACCAGTGCCAAGCTAAGATTTTATTTTTCAACACAGAGGTCTAAAGCTAGATTTCTGCTGACTCCATCCTTGATCACCTGTGTGAGAGTACACAAGCCTGAGCTTTGATAGTTCATTTATAAATGAGTAAAACCAGAAAATAACTCTATAAACACTATGTTGGTAATGAATTATACAACTTTCAGGTAGGGATGGGAGGGAAAAACTAGTAAAATGCAAAGGAATGGGTGACACTGTCCATAAAGAAATGTGTTTATTACCTGATTTATATAACTACAACTGCTCTATACATCACACCTGTAATCCTGGCTACTCAGGAAGCTGAGATCTGAGAATCATGGTTCAAAGCCAGCCCAGGCAGAAAGTCAGTGAAACTCTTATCTCCAATGAACTATCTGAAAACCAGAAGTGGAGCTGTGGTTTAAAGTAAAGCACTAGCTTTGAGCAAAAGAGCTCAGGAACAGCACCCAGGCCCTTAGTTCAAGCCCCATGACCAACCAAGAGAAAGAGAGAGAGAGAAGAGAGAGAGAGAGAGAGAGAGAGAGAGAGAGAGAGAGAGAGAGAGAGAGAGAGAGAGAGTAGATAAAAAACATGTCTGGATATAAACATCACTCAATGATAGAACTCTCAGGCCCCCAATTCCTTGTCTTCTGTGTCTTATCCTTTGTAAATATCTTTCCATTTATTCTGTTTAAAAGTGATCTTGAAGGTGCTATGTTTTCTCAGGAGAATTTAGAACCCAGGATCAGGCAGAAAGATGGCATAAGTATGCTACTTCAGCTTGTCTTGGATGGATTCCCAGAGTCCCTGAGTCATAATTTTGCTTCTACATGAACAGAGTAGAATGGGCACATTATGCATCTCAGTGACTCAATTTCTTTATCTGAAAATTAGACTCAATAATGTCAATGCTCTTACCTCAGCATGTATCATACTAGACCAGTTTGCAGAGGTGCTCTTATAGTGAATTGGCTGGTTTTGTAATGCCAAAGAAGATCCAGCTCCATCTCTGCAGAAACTTTCAGGATAGCTGGCACACATCTGGCCCATGTCTACCAGCAGAGCTCTGCCTAGAAGACCAGTTATGCTACACAGATAGATTTATTATTATTTTCCTTTGATGTACTCTTCAATTCTTCTACCTACAGTAGCACATCCCTCAAACAAGCTGTAATTCCCATGCAGACTCCTGTCAGGCAGGCTTTGTTTAGATGGTAAGCAGGATGCATGATTTGGACTAAGAAATGGCTAATGAGACTTCATGAAAATGTCTCAAGAGCTTATTGGCTACAGGGGTGAAAATACATCTCCTCTTGGCCACTGGCCTGAAAATGGGTACTGCTTAGCAAAAGGGCTGAGTGGCACAAAAGAACCTTCTGACTTGAATTAGTTGTCCTCAGATAAAAGGCCTAGGTTGGAGTGGCATATGATAAGGAACCATTGAAAGTCTCCTCAGAAACTGGGGAGTGGGCAAAGAGAAAATGCCAGGGGCTTGGTTGGTAGTGAGGGAAGATTGTCTGATTATCTAGACGCTTTTCTGTATGCTTATATCTGATACTGTGGGCAGGCATTGCCTTTAGGACATTTCACCAGTGGATCTGGCAAAGTATTATTATTATTTTGTTGTTTTGTTTTTCTTACAGACATACCTTTATTGAAAATGGCCTGATCTCTGCATTTTCTCAAGGTCCTCCCCTTCCAAATCTGACTTGCACTCTTCTTACTTTCCCTCTTGGTAGTTGGGTTTAAGGTTTCCTACTATGGAAAATATTATGAGTCAGTATATGGTGAAAACACTTGCACATCCATGTTCATTGCTGCACTATTCACCATAGCCAAATTCTGGAGACAGATCAGATGCTCTACAGTAGATGAGTGGATCAAGAAAATTATACATATATATTTATCAAAAAGAATAATATTATGCCATTAGGGCAAGTGGATGAACCTAGAAAAAATTATTAAGTCATGAGAAGTCAGGCTCAGAGAGACAAATGGCACGTTTCCTCTCATATACAACTTGACAGGTCTGTATACATTTATATGTAAACTGACTAAAGCATGATACACTTAGGTGAGGTACTCAAAGGTGTAATTCCTCTGACCATCTAAAATAAAATTTGTCCAAATGAATTCCAGGAAATAGAAATATATTTTTTTGTTGTTACTGATGCCTCTCTAGTGGGTGGGGGGGACATAAAGGCAGCATGGGAATGGAGAGAAGAAGGATAAACAAATGCCATTATCATATTCAATACACAATAGGTAGAAAATGAACTCCATATCTGTATTCCCAGCTACTCAGGAGACTGAGATTTGAGGATCACGGTTTGAAGACAGCCTAGGTGGGAAAGTCCGGGAGACTCTTATCTCCAATTAACCACCAAAAAAGCTTGAAGTGGACCTGTGGCCAGTCCTGGGACTTGAAATCAGGGTCTGAGCAATATTCTTGGACTTTATCAGTAAGGCTAGTGCTCTACCACTTGAGCCCCAGGACCATTTCAGGCTTTTCTCTGTATATGGTACTGAGGAATCAACCCGTGTCTTTGTGCATGCTAGGCAAGCAATCTACAATTAGGCCAAACTTCTGGCCCCTGTATTCTTTTTTTGATGTGGCAGTATATGTGCTTGAACTCAGGCCATGGGAGCTGTCTTTAAGCATTTTTGCTCAAGGCTAGCACTCTACTATTTCCAGCTTTTTGGTGGTCAACTGGAGATAAGAGTCTCATAGACCTTCCTGACGAAGCTAGCTTTCAACCATATTCCTCAGATTTCAGCCTCCTGAGTAGCTAAGATTATAGGTAAAGCCACCAGTTACCAGTCACTAAACTGTTCATTATGCAAAAGTGTTCGTGATGATCTTACAAGACTTTCTCATGCATTAAGTTTATTTTCAGTTCTTCATCTATGTAAAAAAGGAGAAAAATATCTTTACTGGCAAAACTTATTACAATATATGCCACTTAAGATTTTCATTATCTTTAACTAGTTGTACAATAGGGTTTCAATTCATTTTTATTCCAAAACATTTTTATTTGTAAGCACAAGGTACCCCGACTAATTTCTGTGCTAGTACCAGGGTCTTTCTCACTCACAAATGGTGCTATACCACTTGAGCCACAACTCTAGCCCAGATTTTTGCCAGCTAATTAAAGACAGAGTCTCAGCTGGTCACTGGTGGCTCACGCCTGTAATCCTAGCTACTCAAGAGGCTTAAATCTGTGAATCTTGGTTTGAAGTCAGCCTGGGCAGGAAACTTGGTGAGACTCTTATTTCCAATAAGCTACTAAAAAAAAGCCAGAAATGGTGCTGTGGATCAAATGGTAGAGCACTTGCCTTGAGAAAAAGGTCAGGGACAGTGCCCAGGCCCAGAGCTGGAGCTCCAGTCCTTGAAACTCCAGATTTCAGCCTTCCTTAATGGCTACCGCTGCAGGTGGGAGCCACTGACATCCAGTTATATGCCCTTTCTAGGCAAGAATTAGAAACTTTCTAGAATCTTGAAGTACCCAGGTTTCCAAGTAAGTCGGGGGCTTCTCCCTGTCTGGTGCTTCCCTGTCGTTCACCATTTCATAGTTGTCTGATGCCTTGCTGAACAAGACCAACTGAGAAATTAAATTAAATCTGAAGTCAGTTTGGCAATGAACCCTTCTAATAAGAATTCACTTGAATGTGCCACTCAGCGGAATTCTGTGTAATTCTAAGCAAGGAAAATTGTTTCAGAAATATGTTCCTGTATTCAACTGGGTAATGAATACAATTATTCTTATCACCCAGCACAAAGATTAGGATGACTCTAGCATGTTAAAGACTGTGCTTGTTAAAGGGGTGCCTTTGAAATCCTGGCAGTTTACCCAGAAGTCAGTTCATTTGGAATCTGCCTTATCTCTTTTCTGCTGCTGAGATTTTGAGGGAGGAAGATAATGAGTTTTCCTTCTTTTCTTTTAAACTATGTCACAGAAAGGTAAATAGAAACTTAATCCACCAAAGAAACTTTTCCCAGGAGGACATAACTTTGGTGTGTGTGTGTGTGTGTGTGTGTGTGTGTGTGTAAGGGCTGCTGGGACTTGAATTCAGGACCTCATGTCTTCATTTGGCTCTGGTGCTCTACTGCTTGAGCCACAGCTCCCCCTCTAGCATTTTGGAGGTAAGAGTGTCATCAACTTTCCTACCTGTGGCTGGTGTTGAACTGAGATCCTCAGATCCCAGCCTTCTGAGTAGCTAGGATGACAGGTTTGATCCAGTTCCCAGCAGTCACATGCGCCTCTTAAAGGTTGCTAAGTCTTGGTGGAAAAGGATCACATCATGAATGAATGATAGAAACTCAGGAAGGATGCCTTTATTTTTTGGAGAGTGAAATATCCTTATTTAGTTTATGTGGGTTTTAAGAATTTTTTTTATTATAAAGGGGATTATGAAGAGCATATTTCTAATGTACTCACTACCTGACTTACGTAAAGGTAGCCCATCTGTACATCACCCTGACAATAAAATACATTTTTTTAAAAAAAGAGTACATTTCAACAATGGAATTATATGCTGCTGTGAGAAAAAACGACATCGGCCCATTCGTTAGGAAATGGAAAGACTTAGAAAAAATCCTATTAAGTGAAGTAAGCCAGACTCAAAGGAACTTAGGCTCAATGGTTTCCCTCATTCGTCATAATCAGTAGAAACCTTGGGCTCTACTAGCAGAGATTTACAATAGAGCAAAACCTTGATACATAAGGCCATATAGTATGAAGCTAAATGAAAGGACCTCCAGGATATTGAAACAAAAGCCATATAATGAATGATTGTTGTCCTTAATGTACTATGTTATCTCTCATCTCTTTTGCTGTCCCTTGGTTATCTCATATTGTTATCTGATATATTGGATATATTTGTATTTGGTTATTTGAAATTGGATAGGGAAGGGGGAAAACAAGATGAGGAGTGGAGGTGGGGGGGAGGGTAATGGGGACCAAGACATGTGAAAGGGTATCAATGTATGTGAATTAATGCACCTTCTATCTGGCAAATATCATGTAACCCTTTTATTAATTACTGGGCAATATCATGCGTTCCCTCACTGTGTTTTAGTTATCCCCTCTCATCGCCAACCACAAATTGTAGAGTTCAGGTTCCACGTGGTGTCCAGTGAGTACCACTGCTGCATTTATTCACCCTTTGTCCTTCATTTCTGTGCTCAGCCTTTCCCCTCCCAAAGACAGATAAACAAAAACAAGACAAAAAGGAAAGAAACAAAAGACAATAGCAAAATGTAAGAGAACTTCTTGTTTCCATGTCCTGGAGTTCATTTCTTGAAATATTATTTTCTATGATCAGAGGCACAGAAGCATTGTGCCTTTGCATTCCTCCCCTAAAAGTATTCTCCTTTGGTCTCACCATGTGAATGCCTAGAGTCCTGTATAACTGATTATGTCCCGGTATATTTTAGATCTAGCTTCCACCTATGAGAGAAAACATGCATCATTTGTCTCTCACTTCACATGATTTGTTCTAGGTCCATCCATTTCCCTACAAATGATGGAATCTTATTCTTTCTAATGACTGTGTAAAATTCCATCGTGTATAGGGACCACATTATTCGGATTCACTCATCTATCGTAGAGCATCTGGGCTATTCCTCAACATGGCTATTGTGAGTAGTTCAGCAATGAACATGGATGTGCAAGTGTCTTCGTGGCATCCTGACCTTTGATGTTTTGTGTAGATTTTTCAGGAGTGGAATGGTTCAGTTGTAGGGAAGATCCATAGTTAGGTTTTTGAGAAACATCCAGACGGCTGGCTAAAGTAGTTGTACTAGTTTATATTCCCATCAACAATGTAATAGGGTTCCTTTTGCCCCACATTACCAACATTTGTTGTTTCAATTCACTATTTTGGCCAGTCTAACTGGGGTGAGATTGGGGTCTTAGAGTTGTTTTACTTTCCATTTCCTTTATGGCCAGGGATGATGAGCATCTCCTCCTGTGTTTCTTTGTCTTTCTAACCAGGAACAAGGCATTTATAATCCTGATAAATGTCAAAGAAGGCTGCTTGTTTTGTCGTGCTAACAGCTCTCTTGTCTTAGAATCATCTGGCAGAATAGAGAGCTTGGTCTTAAATAAGAGATTCCAAACCCAGCTCCAGTGGCTCATGCCTGTAATCCTACCTACTCAGAAGGCTGAGATCTGGGGATTGCAGTTTGAAATTAGCCCAGGCAGAAAAGTTCATGAGATTCTTATTTCCAATTAACCACCAAAAAGTTGAAAGTGGACCTCTGGCAGAGCACCAGATTTAAGCTCAGGCTTTGAGTTTATCAGTCTGGGCGTACGCGCACGCACACACACACACACACACACACACACACACACACACACTTGGAATTTAATGTTTAAAGTTCTACATATATTTTCAAAGAGGTTGAATATCAATTAATCTCAACTGGTTTCTACAGCAATTCTATTAAGCAAATACAGCAGATAAGTTTATCATTTTTCCATTGATAGATAAGACCACTCCAAGTCAAAAGAAATGAAGTGACCTTAAAATTCATTCCCCTTTAGACTTCCTAGAAACTGATTAAAATACTTTGGATTGCAAATAATGTAACCCCAATTCACATTGGCTTAAATAACAAAAGGTAAAAATTGGTTAAAGTGGCTAAAGTCCAAGGGCAGATTTTCTTGAATAAAAAGATAGGTGCATTACTGTAGTAAAATATTGAGAGGCTAAGGAAGGAGAATCCTGAGTTCAAGGCCAATGTGGGATACATTGAAACTGGGTGACACAACAAGACCCTGTCTGGGAATAAAATAGTTAATAAAATAAGATAGCTTCAGTTTTGAACAAGATATTATCAGATATTTGTAACTCTGCTTAGCTCTGATTTCTTCAACTTGTCCTCATTTTTCAAGTGGCTTCTTTGAGTGTGGGAACATGCAAATTTCAAACTTTCTCTTTTCTCCTCTGATCATGTGCTTTTCCCCAACACAAAACACAATTTAGAGACTGTACCACTGACAGATGACAAGTGTTCTTCCTTTCTCATAGACTCTGGGAAAGTGGACCCAGAATCTCTGTTGTTCATTAATGTCTATTTCCTATGTTTTTATAATCTATTTTATACCCATGCAGTTATGAGTAGCTGCTACTCTTGTGTAGACAGTAATAGCCAATTACAATGAATTTACCCAGTGTTTTTTTCCAGCTAGATATGGATATGTGAGTATAGATAATCCCTCCCACAGGTAAGAATGTTTGTGCCTTGCTGTCACAGTCTTCAGCTTGTCACCTTGGTTTTAATATTTTTCCCAGAAGGCTCTCTGAGGCTTCTGAATTTTCTGGAAAGACCTTCGTGAACTGAATAACGATGGGGACAAACCACTAAAACATTATCTGTACTATTCACCTAATTCTGGGTCACCTTGCCTGGACAAAAATCCAGGAATTCAACCTTGAAATCCATCACACAGCTGAGATCACGGGACTTTCGATTAGACTTCCATGAACATATTCTATCATTGTATCACTTTATTTATTTGTATTATTATTTTGAAGTAGTTGTGCAGAGGAGTTGCCATTTAACACAGCAGTTTATGAATGTGATGTATCTTGAGCAAGGCCACCCTCTCAACATTTAAAGAATGTCCATGCGTTTCCTGCTACAGTATATCCACCTCAGCTTAAGTCCGGAGGATTCCATTAACTGCCTGCCATGTGAGTATTTTAAAGTAAACACTGAGTGGCAAGAGCACATTAAATAATAATGTCTTAGGCACTGGAGAAATAGGAGGATGGTTGCGGAAAGGGAGCTATACAGCCACCTTTAGTTTTTTTTTAACATTTTTATTATAATTAATAGACGGGTTACATTAAATTCGCCATATAGAAGGTGCATTACTTCACAAACATTGATACCCTTTCTCATGTTTTGGTCCCCATTTCCTTCCCCCAACCCCTTCCCTCATCTTTTTCCCCCTTTCCTATCCTATTTCAAATAAACAAATAAGCATATATACAATACTAGATAACAAGGTAAGATATTGTAACAATGTGAGATAACCAAGGCACAACAAAAGATGAGAAATAACATAGTACATTAAGAACAACTATCACACATTACATGGTTCGTGTTTCTATATCTTGGAGGTCCTTGCATTTAGCGTCATTCTATACGGCCTTATGTATCTAGGTTTTGTTCTATTGTAACTCTTTGCTAGGAGAGTCCAAGGTTTATACTAATTATGACAAATGAGGGAAACCATTGAGCCTATGTTCCTTTGAGTCTGGCTTACTTCACTTAATATGATTTTTTCCAAGTCTTTGCATTTCCTTATAAATGAGGTGATGTCGTTCTTTCTGATGGCAGCATAGAATTCCATTGTGTATAAATACCACATCTTGTAGATCCAAACATCAACTGAGGGGCATCTGGGCTGGTTCCATATCTTCGCTATGGTAAATAGTGCTGCAATGAACATTGTTGTGCTAGTTTCAGCCACCTTTATTACACCCCTATACTGGCACAATTCCCATCTCCAAGTCTGTCTTGCACCAAGGTAGTTTCCAAACTTTAGTACCCACATGGTAGAATATTCAAGTGCATAAGAGTTAAATGGAAGTTAAACATGAGTAAATAGCATGCCAAGAAATCATTGCACGAAGGTTTGGTGTTATTTTATTTTAATTTTTAATTGTTATTATAAAGGTGTTTACAGAGGAGTTATAGCTACACAAGTCAGGTAAACAGTACATTTCTTTTGAACAATGTCACCCCTTTCCTGGCTCTCTCCCAGTTTTTCTCTCCCATTCCCATCCAAAAGCTGTACAGTTCATTTTCAATATAAGACCAAGTTAGTGCCATTGATACATTTATTTGTCTTTTTTCCCTCCATTTCTGTGCCCCCTTGCACTCCTGAAGACATATAAATGAACAAACAAGACAAAAAGAAAGGAGAAGAAAAACTGCAACAAGGAAAAAGACCTCTTGTTTCCATTTCTTGGAGTTTATTTCAATACATTTTATTGTGTATGATCAGATATACATAGGCATTGTGCCTTTCTGTTCCCCTCCTAGGAGTATCCTCCTTTGATCTCACTGTGTGTGAGTGGGTTTGGCATTATTTGACAAAAGAAATTTCCACACTAAAGAAGACCATGGCAAAAGGAAGCTTTGTTCTAAAGAGATCACCAGCTCTAACAGTGATTTCCCTATTAAAATTGATACTGGGTAGGTGAAAAGATGTGTTTTAAACAGTGAAAAAATTTGTTTATCTGTCCATTAAAGAGTTAAAAGGCAGGGGTCCGGGAGTTTGGCCTGGTGTTAGAGTGTTTGCCTAGCATGCATGAAGACCCAGGGGGTTCGATTCCCCAGTGCCACATACACAGAGAAAGCTGGAAGTGGTGCTGTGGCTCAAGTGGCAGAGCTCTAACCTTGAGAAAGTCCAAGAACAGTGCTCATGCCCTGAGTTCAAGCCCCAGGCCTGGAATAAACAGAAAGAAAAAAGAAAAGAAAAAAATAAGTGTTAAAAGACAGGAAAGTATTTTAAGATAGAGTACATTTGAAGTCGGTGGTGACTCATGTCTGTAATCCTAGCTACTCAGGTGGCTGAGATCTGAGGCTCAAGGTTCAAAGCCAGCCTGAGTACTAAAGTCCATGAGACTCTTATTTCCAATTAACCATCAGAAAACTGGAAGTGGTGTTGTGACTCAGGGGTAAGGTGGTAGCCTTGAGCAGAAGGGCACAGGGATAGTGCCCAGGCCAAGAGCTCAAGCCCCACAACAACCCCTACACCTCAAAAAAGAGACTGTGTTTATTTGACACCGAAAAGGAAGTAGTGAAAGAATGCTTCAACATTTTTCATTTGGAGAGGGGCTCCAAAGAGAAGTCCCATGGAGTCCTCTCTGGGCAGGTTTTTAATAGTAGAGGTCCCTCCTATAGCTCCTCCCCTGGACCTTGTGCTGATTCATTGCTGTCTTGTTCATGTGCCATCCTAGCTCTTTCATTAGTTGTGCACATACCCCAAGCATTAGGAAAAGAAAAAGCCTTTGAACAGGAGCCCCCAAGGCTCTATGGGAACAAGAAATGCCATGATGTAATGCGAATTATTGGCCACAAATTATGTCCATCACTTATATCCATCTTGTCTACCTAGCAGGTCCTTTCCTCTCAGGAAGCTCTTCCTCAGCAATAAAACAAAACAGGAAAAAATACAGCAATCACCAGAAAAAGGGACTTAAGTTAACAAGGATTTGGTGAATTACTATTTGTGTCCTCAGTCCTCTGGGTCTAGTCATTTGCTCTCAAGAGGCTCCAGAATCAGGGACCAAGGTGGAAGAGCAGAGAGCTCACATACAGTAAGGGAGGTGACAGTGTGACAGAGGAGGAAGAGATGTAAAGACAGGGCGTGGTGGATCCTGAAGTATGCAGCAAAGCATGAGCTTTTCCTTAGTGGGCTTCTTACAGGTGAGTCCAGAGATGTTTGCAGTGTTCTCACATTCTGGAAGGCTTCTGGTAGATCTCTCTTACAGAGACTCAGAAGATGTCTTCCCCAGATTGTGAAGATGTGCTTCCATTGCACAAGCAAGGTATGGTAATTCAGTGACCTGGTCAGAAAAGTGGCTTTTAGGTTCAAGGCCCTATAGTCACAAAACACAAAGTATAAACAAAGAGTGCAGGAGAGAGACATCTTTTACTGAGTTTGGAAAAGACTTTGCTGCAGCAGGACACTTTCTCTTTGGTTTTATTAGATTATATTATTTGGGAAAGTATATATGTGTCAGGGTAAAGAACAAAGCTGTATTTTTTTTTATCATAGGCTTGATTCCTCTTACAGTTTCATGTATGTGTGTGCTAGCTGTCATTTATTGACTCACCAATTTAGATTTATGCAACTCTGGTTGCATTGTGCTCAATCCTCAAATCTAGACACAACACTTTCCCTGGCACATGCATGACTAACTATAGGACACAACACCATTCTAGGTTCACGATATTCTAGATATCATGGATTTTAAATGAATCATCCCACACTTCTTCAGATAACCAGACACACAACATAAATAACTTCTATTGCAAGACTTTTCTGAGAGGTAAGAATTAAAAATATTTCTAATCTGTGTCTCCCTGTGGGTGTCAATGATGGGTGCCAGTGGCTTAACATCTATAATCTTAGCTACTCAGGAGGCTCAGATCTGAGGACTGGTTCAAAGACAGACCAGATAAGAAAGTCTGTGAGATGTTTATCTCCAATTACCCAGCCAAAAGCTGGAAGTGGAGCTGTGGCTCAAATGCCTGAGCACCATCTTCAAGTGAAAAAGCCAATTAACAGCACTCAGAACCTGAATTCAAGGACCAGTAGGCACAAAAAAGCAAATAAAGTAGAACCAAGTGATGCAGGGCAGAGGGCAATCTTTAACTGTGATAGGAAAAGACTCTGGATAGGCCCTCTGCAGCAACAGCTTTTATATACAAGAGGACATTTCCTCTTTTGTTTTTATTAGATTATATTAAAACAAAGGAGTTTCACTGTAATGGATGAGTAGATGAATGGATGTATAAATGGATAGATGGGATGGATTGATGGAGATAGATAGATGGGTGGATGAATACATGGATTGATAGACAGATAGGTAAACAGATAAATGGAATGGATGGTAGATAGGTAGATGGATAAGTATACAGATAGATAGATGGATGGATAAATGAACAGAAAGATAGATGGATGAATGGATGGATATAAAGGTAGATGGATAAATGAATGGATGGATGGATAAATAATGCCAATGCAGCTCCAGATCTTTATTGAAAGCATATACCCTCTACAGGAAGCATTAAACGAAGGAACTTTCATAACCAACCAATCTCCAGATCTTAGCACCCTAGAAGAGGCGTCAAGAATCAACTTGTCCAGCATAGAAGACCATGAAAGAACTCAATCAAGAGATAATCTACGACTAGAGTTTAATTTAATGCTCCTTGACTGTTCACATCTATTACACTGAGATAACTATTAACTTCCAAATTGCTCTGGTAGACAACATTTTGGAAGGTAGGGGAAAAAAATCTTTAGAAATAACTTTCAACTCCGGTATACTTCATCTATAAGCACTTGTCTTCCCCATTCCAAGAACGACTCATTCTAGAATTAACCTAAATATATTCAGAATTGCATTTCATCTGCCAGATACTGTAGCTATGCAGTTCAAATTCTTGACATGAGATAAAAGTGCTCCTGATCCTGAATTCCTTCCAGCAATGACATTCCCTGACATCATCAATCATTCTGATTCCAGAGAGTTGGGCAGAGCGCTTTGGGCTAAGATCTCCAGCAGTCCTGAAGCTGATAAATGTGCCGGTGAACTCATCGACATTTCCTGTGTGTTCTCTTTATCAAAGTAATGCATTATTTGGTAAAAAGAAAAATTGGAAGTAAAAGAATGGGAAATTATAAAAGGCAAGTATAATGCACACACACACACACACACACACACACACACTCATGTCTCTGATATAATTTCTTTAAGATTTCTGTTCTCTTCCTTTTGCTCTTTAGTTCTGTTGCTGTAGATAATATGAATGCATAACCATTAGGAATTTTGTAATTAAAATAATACCTATTGATTCCCTAGAATAAGAAATGAGCATTTCGTTTACTCACTCACACAGTTTCTTACTGTTCTTGTTTGATGGATTATTTTTTATTCTTTGCATTGATTACTTGGTTTCCAAAATTTTATTAGAGCTTTTTGCAAATATGCATAAAAGTTGAAAGTTTATTTTTTGTTTGCTTTTCTTTTTTCTTAAGGCTAATGCTCTGTGACTTGAGCTCCATTTATGAGTTTTTTGCTGGTTAATTGGAGTCTCACAGACTTTCCTGCATCAGCTGGCTTTGAAACTTGATCCTTAGATCTGGGCCCCTGAGTAGTGAGGATTTACAGGCAGGAGCCACTGATGCTGAATTTGTCTTTTTAAGCTTTATTCTTGAGGTTTGTTCCAATTTTTATTTGCCATTCCTTATCACTAAATAGAGTTGATTTATTAATACAAGTCCATTTTATAGTTACAAGTGATTTCTAATCTTTTTGAATACATTAATAAATATTTTCTTTTCTCTTTTTATCTCTGAGTTTCTTTTGCTCAAGGCTAGTGCTCTACCACTTGAGCTACAGTACTACTTATTGCTTTTTCTGAGTAGTTTATTGGAGATAAAAGGCTTTTCCTGCCTGGACTGGTTTTAACCTTAATCCTCAGATCTCAGCCTCCTGAATAGCTAGGATTAGAAGCATGAGCCACCAGTGCCCCACTCTAATTTTCTTCTTTATTATGTTAAAGTAATTGCATAAATCCACATTTCAGTTGATAAATAAATAGTATGCCATTTATTGTCTAATCTTTTTGAATACTGTGAGAAAAGCCATCTTTTATATCCAAATGGATTGCTTAAAAGTTCCTGCTTAGTTCTGGTGACTTGGTTCTTATTATTCTAAGACAAGTAAAGAAAAGGAAAGAAGAAATGGTAGTTAATTGGGGATGAAGAATTTTTGAACTATAAGGTTTTGGTCTTAAATGGTTGTCCCATAATGAAAAAGGAATTAAGACACACCTCAGATTGTTCAAGAAAGTATCATAGGCAATAAGTGGTAGAGGGTGTCAGTAAGTTTTGAGACTATTTGTACACAATCTTATCTTAGTTTTTTCCTTAATTTTTAAAATTATCTTTAGTCATACAAACGAGTCTTCATTTAGTAAAATCAGTCATTTAAAGGGTATTTTATATAAATGCATTCTACTCTCTTCAAACTAACCAATTGTGACCAGACTATGAACCTGAGTTCAACCAATCAGAAGAGAGGGGTGGGGCCTGCTATATTAGAGAAAATGGGAGCAGCCTCCTGCTCTGAGTATTTGCCAGATTCGTTTTGTACTATCTTGCCAAGGTCCTTTTGAGTTGACATCCTATTCCTACAGGACATCCCAAGCCATTTCTAACAATAAATGCACTTTTTGAATTTTAAGTTCTCTCCTCCTAATTTCCTGTTTGCTCTGTGTAGTTTGACATGTCTCCTCTGCCGTGCTGATTCTCTTCCTGTCTGGTGACTTCTGCATAGGGGTCATTCTGCATAATGTGTAAAAGAAGGCTAGTGCCTTCTAGGCTTTCAGCCATTATTCCTCTCTTCCTTTGCCCAGAACAAGAGATCCCATTATCCACACAAAATACTTTTGTATTCTGTATGTATGGCTCTTCCTGAAAGAATGGGAGTGTATTGGCATAGTGGCTTGAAATGTTCTGGTACAGAATTACAAATATTCTCCAGCCACTTGTGAGACTGGCCCTGGATGCTGTGTAGACTTTGACCACCTGTACCTTCTTGAGATTGTAGACTCCTCCCTCTAATGATCAGCCATTGGACTCATGCCTGTAATCCTAGCTACTCAGGAGGCTAAAATCTGAGGAGTGAGATTGGAAGCCAGCCCAAGTAGACAAACCTGTGAGACTTTTCTCACCAAGTAACTAGTAAAAAGTGAGAAGTGGCGTTGTGGTTCAAGTGGTAGAATGTTAGCTTTGAGCAGATTTGAAGTCAGGTTCTGGGTGTTTTCCCTCAGCTTTCTTCTTAGTGCTCTACCATTTTGAGCCACAAATCCATGTTCATCTTTTTTTTTTTTTGGTAGTTAATTGGCAATAAGAGTCTCAAGGACTTACCTGTTAGGGCTGTCTTTAAACCTTCATCCTCAGATCTCAGCCTCCTGAGCAGTTAGGATTACAGGCATAAGTCACTTATGCCCAGCTTAAAAAATACTTCTATTGATTCTTGATCTAAATAATTTATTAATATAAATAATTTAATTCATAATTATAAAATTGATTCCAATTTCTTGACTCTGATTCTACTTTTTTTTTCATTTTTTGGGTCTGGTACTGGGGATTGAACCCAGTGGATCCTACTTTTAAGTACAGTTTTTTCCTTTTATCTCCCAAACTACTATTATCTTTAGGTATGTTTGGCTTCACATATAAATTCTTATGTTATCTTTAAAAAAACAAGTAGAAGATAAATTATGAGTAAAATGGACTTCAATGTATGTGTGAGCCTCAATATAAAAGGGCATAGGGATCCAGGAGCTCGTTTTTGTAATTCTTGTAATTCTAGCTGTTCAGGAGGCTGAGACATAAGAATGGAGGCTCAAAGCCAGCCCAGTGAGTAAAGTCTGTGGGAGTCTTTTCTCCAATGAGCCAACAGAAAATCACAAGTGGAGCTGTGTCTCAAAGTCGTAACCTTGAACAAAAGAAGCTCAGGAACAGTGCCCAGGCCATGAGTTCCAGCCTCAGGACTGAGACAAAGCAGGGAAGGAGGAAGCAAAAGATACTTAGCATAACTGATTCCTGAGAATTGCTGACGATGAAATCCAGGTACAAGTGAGATGGTAGGAATGGCTCATAAAGAGAAAGTATGCTTCAAAGCACAAGAGTATTGGTGGGACACCACGTTTAGAGAAAGGAGGCAGTGATCTCCCAGCACAAAGACTGGATCTGCCATGGTGCAATGTGCGCATGCCTGGCTGCTCCATCAATCATGCATGAAAGTATGGAGAGGGCTTGTGAGGGAAAACACCCATTCCAGAAGACCACATGGACACAGTCACATACAGGAACAGGAGTTTGTTGCCAGCTGAGGCTGATAAGGCCACCTCTCCCACAGGAGAGGGAGAAATGGCCCCTGTCTGTTTCTCAGGGGCATCCTTATGCCATGGGGATTAGAGCGGGAGTTACTCTGCATGCGTACCCAGTCACTGAAGACAGCACATGGGCAGGGTGGAGTTTAGGTCTGGGCAGAGAGAGCACATGCAATTGATCTGGAGAAACTGGCAGGAGCCCGGGGGATAGAGCTCTTTTCTTTGTGAAGGGTAGGGTGGAGTTAAGATCTGGGTGGAGGGCATTCTGCTGAGGCTGCTGCGGGCTCCTGAGATGGAGACTGTAAGTCCCCGATGGAAGAGGACATACTAACAGTGGGGAGAGAAAGCTATTTCATTACAAAGTCTAACGCGTGAAGCTAGGCACTGGTGGCTCGTGCTTGTCATCTAGCTGCTCAGGGGGCTGAAATCTGAGGGTCACAGCTCCTGCCAACACAGGCACAAAACCCTGAGACTCTTATCTTCAATGAACCACAGTAAAACCATTAACAGAGCTATGGCTCAAATGGTAGAGTACTAGCCTAGAGCCACAAAGTTCAGGGACAGTACCCAGGCCTTGAGTTCAAGCCCAGGATGGGCACAAACAAACAACAAAAACAAATGTAAGGTTTGGAGTTGGTGCTGGTGGCTCACACCAGTAATCCTAGCTACTCAAAAGGCTGAGACTTTGTCAGCCTGGGCAGAAAAGACCATGAGATTCTTATGGCCAATTAACCAGTAAATCGCAGAAGTGGAAGGGGGCTCTAGTGGAAGAACAGCAGATGAGCAAAAAAGCTAGGAGATCACTCCCTGGTGCTTAGTTCAAGTCTCAGTCCTGGCATATAAGCAAAACAAAACGCAAAAACATTTCAACTCCTTCTCCTCAAAATAGAACAATCCTGGGAAGCCTGGATGCTCAGATTGGTAGTCATATCAGGCTGCAGGAAATCCTATAAGATTTGGCAGGGCCTCTTGATCCAGCTGTGGCAAATTTTGTAATCTATCTTTCCTCTTTCCTACCCAGACACCACCACGCTTGCTTTTGATGGCATTTGCTGAATGCTTCTCCATCAGAACTGGTCAGGAGACCCACCGCTGCACAGAACTGCCTTCTAGAACTTCTGCTTTCACCACCAACCATGTAACAAAGAATCTAAATGGGATTCTTCCTAGCACCACCCTGGAAAAAACGGGAAGAAAACCAGCCCTAGACCTTGGAGCAAAAGGTGTATTATTTCTGACTTGGAAATGACTAGGGAATAAAGGTAAATTACAGAGGCAAGAAAAAGACTCCATATCCATTTGGAAACTGAGCACCATTAGCTTGAGGAAGTGACTGCTTTTTCCTTCTGCACTTCCTGTTCTCCCCAGGCATTCTTCGGGCTGCCAGAGGCTGAGCTGTCTTTGGCAGTTTCCCCTAAGGCAGGAAAAAAAAAAGAAGAAGCTAGACTTCTCAACGTTTACTGTTTGAATTATTCATAGGCTATTAATAGCAGCAGCAGTGAAGACAGGAAGGTAGTAATCTTGCTAGGATGACATGGGGCTGTCCCCAGAGAATGAGAACAAGCCAGGCCAGCTGCCTCATGACGTGTGAGTGGGCCAAGTCAATGTGTGCTGACTCACACCTCCGCCATTTTCTTCTTTTCCCCAGACAAGGGGCAAGAGAGGGATGCCCTGAACCCACACTGTCGGGACCCCAAGTGATGTCCCCTGTAGGGAATTTCTGTCATTATTAATATAGATTAGTGGAAAACAACATAATCAGGCAGGGCTGAGATCCATCTGAAACACTCCACGCTTGTGAGACTCATGACCCTACATGTAGTATCACAAAAGGTTAAACAACTGAGAACAACATGGGAGCCAGGCGCCAGTGGCTCATGCCTGTAATCCTAGCTACTCAGGAGGCTGAGTTCTGAAGATGGAAGTTTGAAACCATCCTGGAACGGAGCTGTGTCTCAAGTGATGAAGTGACAGCCATGAATGGAAAAGCTAAGAGACAACACCAAGGCCCTCAGTTCAAGCCCCAGTAACTCTCTGTCTCTCTCTATCTCTCTGTCTCTGTCTCTCTGTCTCTCTGTCTCTCTCTCTTTCTCTCACACACACACACACAGCCTACAAATGAGATATATTTTTTGCCAGCTATATATCAAATATTGGCCTAATATCCAGAATATATAGCAGAATATAGAGATCTAAAAAAATGAAACTCTCATCAAAGAACCAGCAACCCAATTAGTGTGCTGATGAGCTAAGGAGAGACTTTTCAGAAGTAAAAATGGTCACTAGACATGTGAAGAATGCCTGGTATCTCTGACCACAAAGGGGGTACAAATCAAAATAACTCATACACTGTATACTTGTTTAACTACTCTGGAAAGCAATATGGAGGTTAAGCATAAAGCCACCAGCACACCCATGTTCATAGCAGCACTATTCACCATACATAACATGTGGAATCCACCAAACTGCCCCCCTCCCTGGATGAATAGATCAAGAAAATGTGGTATATACACAATAGAATTTTACTCATCCATTGGAAAGAATGATATTGGATCATTGGAAAGAAATATAAAGATCTAAAAAATATGTTAAGTGAAGTAAGGCTCAGAGAAACACTTTGCATATTTTCTCTCATATTAAAAGCTAGAATTAGTTTATAAACATACAATTAAGTACACTGGGTGTGTATACAAACTAATTAAATGGAATATGGAAGATTCAAGGGGAGAACTCAAATGATGCAATTCCTTAGAAAGGTAAAGTCAAAGTTCAACAAAATAACACAAGGAAATGGGTACTTGAAAAGGGTGAGGTCAAGGGGAGAGGGCTAGACAAATGAATAGAAGCAGAAGGCAGAATGTAGTCAAGAATTCAAAGCGGCCAGGCACTGGTGCCTCATGCCTGTCATCCTAGCTACTCAAGAGGCTGAGATCTAAGGACTGTGGTTCAAATCAACCCAAGCAGGAAAACCCATGAGACTCTTATCTCCAATGAACCACCAGAAAAAAAAAAACAGAAGTAGAGCTGTGGCTCAGACTGGTAGTATGCAAGCCTTGAGCAGAAAAGCTTAGGGACAGCCTAAGCCCTGAGTTCAAGCCCCATGACTGACAAAAAAATTCAATGGATAGCCTATAGAATTTTTTGTTGTTGTTGTTGGTCATGGGGCTTGAATTCTGGGCCTGGGTGCTGTCCCTGAGCTCTTCAGCTCCAGGCTACTGCCCTACCCTTTGAGTCACAGAACCATTTCCTCTTTTCTAGTGGTTAATTGGAGACATGAGTCTCATGGTCTTTAGTGCCTGAGCTGACTTTGAACCTTGATCCTCAGATCTCAGCCTCCTGAGTGGCTATGATTACAGGCATGAGACACCAAGCCAGCTCCTACAGATTTTTTTTTTTAATCAAGGAAAGGGGTAGGTTTGATGGGATGGGTGAGAATATTAAAAGGGGTAACATGGATTAAGATGCCTTGTATTAATAATCTGCTTTGTTTAACAGCAACTCCTTTGTACTTAAAGATAATACAGTAATGGCAATAAAAAGAATAAGCCTTATGCATAGGCCTCTGGAAAGATTGAGAGAATACGCTAATCATGAGGTTTGACATAGCCAGTGCCATGTAATTGTCGGTCAATCTTGATGTACGCCACTGGAGCATATTCTGTGCTGGTTTGCATTTACATTTGACCCAATTAAGGTGATCATCTTAGGTCTAATTGGAATTACTCAACTACTTTTTAAAGTAGGAAAGTCTAGAGTGTCCTAAAGTGGACATACCTTACCAGATTGTTTTTTCAATATTCACCAGGAAAGATGGTGTACAAAGAGAAGTTTCTTATCTGGCGAATATAACTGTAACCCCTCTATGCATTAAAATAAAAAAAGTTTCTGTGTGTGTGTGTGTGTGTGTGTGTGTGTGTGTGTGTGTGTGTGTGTGTAAGACCAGAACTTGAACTCAGGGCCTTATATTCTCCTTTGGCTATTTCATTCAAGGATGGTACTCTTATCAGTTGAGCCACAGTTCCACTACTGGTGTTTTGGTTTTGGCAGTTAATTGGAGTAAACTCTCATGGGCTTTCCTCCCTGGAATAGCTTTGAACTGTGATCCTTAGACTTTAGCCTCCTGAGTAGCTAGGAATGCATAGAAGTGTGAGCCATAGAGTGCTCAGCTCACATGGGGCTTTGAGATACTTAATGAATGGTGACACTCTACCTCTTTATTCACTTGTACTTTTGCCCTTGGCTTCAGTGTGACCTGAAAGGTCACATGGGTGGAAGATGGGGGCACTTGCTAACTTGTAGCAGGCAAAGGCAAGGCTGTGACTGCCCCTGGCAGAAAGGCTTTGCCAGCTGTTGCAGGGTCTCTTTTACTGCATGTCCCAAGATGCTTTGCTTAGAAGCTCAACTCCAATCTCATCTACACTTGTTAAAGAGAGGAAGGTTTTTGCTGGTTAATTGGAAGTGAGAGTTTCATGGTTTTTCCTGCCGGGCTATCATCTAATCACAATCTGCAGATCTCAGTTTCCAAAGTGCTTGGATTATAGAATGAGATGCGGGTGCTATATAAGGCTTTTGATGGAAGGCATTTTGGCAACTCTCTTAAAAGCTTTTGGATAAATGACTTCAAACTTAAGCCCTGCTTTAAATACTCATATGCCAAAGTCTGGAGTCTAGAGAAGAGTGAGCAGAAAAATCTTTAAAATTGACCTGGAGCCCGAGATCCTTCCAAAACTGTTGACATGGCCTAAAAGAGAAGTTAATGGAAGGCTTCAGCCCTTAAGTCAATAATTTTCCACCTAAAATGGGCTCACCAGATGACCAGAAGATGAGGATCTGGTATGAACCTGATTTACTTGGAAGTGACCAAGCAAAATCTAGTAAAAGGGTGAAAAAGGGAAGAAAGGTTTAGTAAGAATATAGTTAGATAGGCTGGGAGTGTGGCCTAGTGGTAGAATGCTCACCTTGCATGCACGAAGCCCTGGGTTTGATTCCTCAATACTACACACACAGAAAAAGCTGGAAGTGGTGCTGTTGCTCAAAGATAGAGTGCTAGCCTTGAGAAAGCCCAAGGACAGTGCCTAGGCACTGTGTTCAAGCCCCAGGACTGGCAAAGAAAAAAAAGAATATAGCCAGGCACAGGTGGCTCGTGATTGTGTAACTACTCAGCAGGCTGCATTTTTTTTCATATTTAACAATTTTAATTGAATGCATCTCTTAACAAGATAACAAAATCTTTTAAATTACTGTATCCAAGGACATGATTTGAAAAGGGCAATTAATCACACTTTGAAGGTGGCAACATCATAAAATTGATGATTATCATATTATTGCCATTGATTGCTTTAAAGTACATATATGCATAATTCATGTATTTCTGGCCATTGATTAAGGGAATAAGTGACCATAAGGAAAGTATGAAAATAAATACAAATAGATAATATATTTGCTAGGATATTGTGATCAAACAACTTACTGACATGACTTCACCTATGTCCTCTTCACGCTGAAGCAGAGTATTGCTCTTGATTGTTAATTAAAACCACATCCGTGAACACTAATACTTGCATAAGTATATTCAAAGAAGACTTAGAGCCTTAGAGCTTATATTTCCATGGTGACATATATATACGTACATGCATGCATATGTGTAAATATACATAACATATGTGTTACTTTTGTGCAATTTGAAGATCAGAGAGGCTTCCAATCCAGCCAGGGTTGGAACTCATGACGCTCTTATTTCCAATGAACCAGCCAAAAACCAGATGTGAAAATGTGGCTCAAGCGGCATAGCGTCAACCTTGTATGAAAAAGCCAAGGGAGAGTGTGAGACCCTGAATTCAAACCCTAATACTTGCACAAAATAAATAAATTATATTAGCATTTTAAAAAGCTCTAGCAAAGCCTGTAGCTGTACAAGAATGAGCTGTTTTGCCAGGATCTGGTGGCTCACATCTATAATCCTAGCTGCTCAGGAGGCTGAGATCTGAGGATTCTGGTTCAAAGCCAGCCCAGGGAAAAAACGTCTGTGAGACTCTCCAATTCTTGTCAAATGAACCACCAGAAAACACAGAAGGGAAGCTGAGGCTCAAAGTGGTAGAGTGCTAGTATCCAGGCCCTGAGTTCAAACCCCATGACTAACAAAAATTTAATAAAAAGAATAGGCTGTAAAAGTTTACACATGTCAACAAGACTCAAGTCCTGTGCCTCAGTGTTCTGACTTGACTACCCAATCTCTAGGACACTCTCCACTCTCCTGGCAGACCAATTGAAGTGTGTAGAGGTGACTAAAGCATTCTAAGGCTCAGGTTAGAGTTTGGAAACCTGTGGTGGATATTCAGTTTTCATCTAGAAGTTCTAGCAAGGGGATTCAGTCCAGCAGAGCAAACATTCAACAAGAGCTAGAAGGTGAATGCTGGCAGATAGCCATTCTCACTCAGCTCAGTGAGGGTGGACAGCAGGCCTTTTCCTTTACTCCCCACCTCTGATGGGGCTGTTGGGACATCAAGGTAAGTAGGGTAGATTTTGTTTCTCCAGAGATAAATAAAATCCAGTCAGACCTGTTGTCAGGCAAGATGGAGAAATTGGATCCGTGTGTGTGTGTGTGTGTGTGTGTGTGTGTGTGTGTGTGTTGTAAATACTGGGGTTTGAAATCAGAGCCTGGACCATACCCCTTAGCTTTTATGGCCAAGGTTGGTGCTCTATCATTTGAGTCATGGCTCCATTTCTGGATTTATTTATTCATTTTGTGGTTCATTGGAGATAAAAGTCTTACAAATTTTTCTGCCCACACTGGCAACTGAATTGTGATCCTCAGACCCTAGCTTCCTCAGTAGCTACAGTTACAGGTAGAAGCTACCAGGGCCTGTGTGTGTGTGTGTGTGTGTGTGTGTGTGTGTGTGTGTGTGTGTGTGTACTGATTTTTAATAAAAGACCAAGAACCTCCAAAGATGGGCAAAATTAGGACTCTATAAACACTGAGGTGGGCTCCTCTGCTCCAAGAAGTTCCATGTGGCAGTGAGGCTTAGAAACTGTAGCGTCCCTTTTAGAGAAAGAGTGACAAAATCTGTTAGCTTTTGCCTGTTATGGGATCCAGAGATTGGCAGGCAAGGAGATCACCCACAGCATGATCGAGGTGTTAAAAAGTTATTGAGCCAGGGAAGGTCTGATGTGCCAGGACTTCACCCCAAGGTTGAGATCTCAGAGTGCAGCCTTGAGCTTTAGCAGGGCTGAGTTTATAAAGGCAAAAATCATATGCCGGTTGCCAGGCATATTCTGCTGAAGCAACCGAGCAGTGACAGAAGCAAAATTTTGTAGTTAGCCTTGTAATTTTGTGTATCATAAACATATTTTTCTCAGGGTGTCCTGATCTTGGTTATCTTAGTGCAGCTAGAAGGCCACATAACACAGAATGTTTTCTTTCCTTGAATCATCTCAGCCTTCAGATCCTTCTAGCTTTGTTGTTGAAGCCCCTAATTTCTCAATTTTTCTAGTACAGATCAACTATTTACAACAAACCTTTATGTTAGAATTGGTCAGAGGTAAAAATGGCTTTTACTCTTCTACAGCCTACAATCCCAGCTACTCAAGAAAATGAGATGTGAAGATGATGATTCCACACCAGTTGGGAAGAAAAGTCTGTAAGATTTTTATCTCCAATTACCTAACAAAAAAGCAGAGATGAGGCTGAAATAGTAGAGTACCAGACTGAGTGAAAAAGCCAAGCAAGAATTTGAGGCCCTAAATTCAAGCCCTGGTACACACACACACACACACACACACACACACACACACACACATTCAAGAGCACAATTTATAATAACAAAATCTTGGAACTCAAATGCCCATCAACCAGAGACTAGATACATAAAGTGTAGTAGAGTCACACTAGAACACAATGATAATGAATGACTGTGTATGGCTGCTCTCCAAAATTTAGATGAATCTCCCCAACATGATTCAGATTCAGGAGCCCTAATGACTGAAAGTCTGTCAATGACAGCATTGGAGCTAATAGACATGGTAAAACTCAAAAAGACTATGAAAATAACACAAGACACAGAGCTTAAGAGCTGTTCCTTTCTTCCTTCCCTCCCTCCTTTTCTCCCTCTCTTCCTTCCTTCTTCTTTTGTGCTTATTATAGAACTTGAACTCAGGGACTGGGAGCTCTTCCTGTGCTCTTTTGCTCAGGCGCATTCTACCACTTAAGCCACATCTCCATCTCCATTTCTGGGAGTTTTTTGTTGTTGTTGTTTTTTGGTTCTTTTTTTTGCTGGTTCATTATAAATAAGAATCTCACAGACTTTTCTGCCTGGGCTGGTTTCAAACCACAATCTTCCAGATCTCAGTCTCTTGAGTAGTTAGGATTACAGGTATGGTCACCGGCACAAGGCTTGTTGTACTTCTTGGTCAGGATGGTGCCTATGTAGATATGTTAAGTCTGCAAATTTGCCTACCACATACGTTCAATTTATGTACTTATCAGAATATATTGTACTTCAGCAAAAAATTTAAAAAGGCAGCAAATAATATTTTTAAATTTCCATACTCATACTTCAGGGCTAATTTTAGTTCCAAGTTGTCAGTGCAGCACACAACTTATTAAAACATATGTCTGGATAAGACTGAGTGATGGAAAGTGAAGTTGGGAGAGTGAAGATTGTAGCTCAGTTGGGAGTGAAGAAGGATGCTCCTTGTGCCCAGAAAGAGAAGAGAAGAGTGTGGTAGTGAGGGGGTGGCTTCATGCCCTAACTTCAGCTCTGAAGCTGGGCTTCCTATTGAGCCCATTTAGATGTAAGAACCTAATTCATGGGAGAGGGTGAATTGATGAGGATCCAGGAAATGTTTCCCTTCTAATAATCCTTGTCCTTTTTCAGATTGCCTTGATAAAGTGCTCAATAATGTGCTATTAAGGGAGGCTGTATGAACGCAACACTATTGTATCTAAGGAGGAAAACAAACAAAACTAATAAAGCAACCACACACACACACACACACACACACATCAAAATATTGAAATGCTGCTTTTCTTTCTGGCAATTTTTTTTGAAGGTGAAAGAAAAGCCATGAAAGGAAAGTAGGAAGATGCCCCATTAGGACTGGGGTCTCCAAGATGAGTCCAATGGAATCCTTTCAGAAGGCCATCACTATAGTATGGGCTCTTCTCAGATCTTCTCTCCCGGGACTTTGCACTGATTGGTTGGTGGCTTGTGCACACACTAGAGCCCAGCTCTTTTCATTGGTTGAATAGGTACCCAGGGAATTATGGGAAGTAGGGTTTGAGTAGAAACACAGCATTGTGGGAAGATGAAGCATTTGAGTGGCAACCCGAGATCACCTTGCAACATACAACCTGGATGAACTAAGCATGTTGTGATATCTCACACAACAAACCTTACCCACAAATCAGGTTTACAACTCCATGAGCACAAAATAAGTCCTCAGTAGTGATTATAATGCCTAGAGCATAACCCATATGCCAGGAATGTAAGCTTTATTGGAATTCAAGCAGAAGAGGCCTGGGGTCTCCCTCTGGGCTTCTCCAGTTCCATGGCTCTAAACTTCTGTTTGTGGGTCCAGGCATAGATGTACCAAGGGGCTGTCACTGGGATGGACAAAGCCTTCCCCCACTGTCCCTCCATGTCAAGACAGATAAAGCTAGTACCACAGAAACATGAATCAGAAAATGCATTGAAAGTGGGAAAGCTAGGCAGGTGCTCGTAGCTCACACGTGTAATATTAGCTACTAAGGACCCTGGGATTGATCATGGTTTGAAGGTTGCCTGGGTAGGAAATCCTGTAAGAATTTTCCTTTTCTTTTGTTCTTTTTTTTTTCTTTTCTCTTTCGCCCTTCCTTGAGCAGTGTGGCTCAAGTAGTAGAGAGACAGCATTTAACAAAAAAGGTAAAAAAAAGTTGCCCGGCCTGAAGTTCAAGTTTGTGCACACACACATATGCATATACATGCACACACACACTCACAATCTATACAAATACATGCATATGAAAACAAGATATTCAAAGTGTTAGTGTCTGAGTGGTGGACTAGAACATTTAAATATCGTTTATTTCAAATCTAGGGGCTATGGATGGAGGTCAGTGATGGAGCTTTTGTCTGTTATGAGTGATGTCCTGAGTTTCATCTCCAGTATGAGAAAACAGTAATTGCTGAAAAGCTATGCTTCCAAATGCTCTATGCAAGCCACGTTAACTATTACTATCATAGTAAACATCTATAAAAATACACATGAGTGTACTGGTGGTGCATACGTGTAATATTAACTACTCAAGGGGCTAAGATCTGAGAATCACAGTTCAAAGCCAGCCCAGGCAGGGAAGTCCATGAGCCTCTTATCTCCAATTAATCACCAAAAATGGAGCAGTCACTCAAGGGGTAGAACACTAGTCTTGAGGGAAAAAGCTCAGGAAAAGCATCCAGGCCCCGAGTTCTAAACGCAGGACTGGCAAAACAAATGCAAAACCATCAAAAACACTTTCCCACCCAAACCCCCTAAATTATAATAAGTTACCCCAAATGATGTAACCAGCAATAGCTAGGTCCTTGAAGGTTCCATGTCTTGAATTTAAATTTTTTTCTCTCAGTCATCTGACCAGAATAAGAATGTTAGAGTTGGTGCTCAAGTGATGGATTTTTCTATGACTTTTTCTATTATTCTGTGTAGTATTCTCACAAATGCTGTGTGTATCATCTGGCAGACTACTCTTCAGAAAGATGAATTCTTACCCTCAAAACTTCTGCAGTGGCTCATCTTAATTGTCAACTCAGCTGGATTGAGCAGTCAGTGCCTAAAAGCACACTCCAGAAGTGTCTGTGAGGGAACTTTCATTGGAGACTGAGGGACATGGGCCTTGGCTGTGGGGGTGGCATTATCCTTTGTACTTGGGAACCTAATGGAATAAAAAGGAGAAAAGAAAAAATCCTATGGGTGCGGAGACAAACATACTTCCTCCTTCCCTCCCTCCTTCCCTCCCTCCTTCCCTCCCCCCCTCTCTCATACACACACACACACACACACACACACACACACACACACATACACACTATCCCCCCCACTTCTTTCCTGACCACCATGATGTGAACTACTCTACTCAGAATCTTCCATCCCACATGGTAGACTAGTACCTCTGAAGCCATGAGACCAAATAAGTTTTTTGTCCCTTAAATTATGTATGTTGTTTACGTTAGATATTCTGTCACAGGCACAAGAAAGCTTACTAACACATTTCCCATAGTCACTAAGCAGCCACAATTACTAAGACCTTTGCTGGAGAATTAAGGACAACCAGTGACTTCTTGAATGGAATCTGTGGGTCGAGCCACCATCTTTGTAGTAAAAAATGTTGAACAGGAACCTGAGTGTAATTGTCTGTGGAAGTTTATAGAGACCTTGTTCTTTTTAAAGAAGCCTGTAATTCTAGCTATTCAAGAGGCCAACATCTGAGGACTGTAGTGTGAATCCAGCTTAGGGCAGGCAAGTCCTGAGACCCTACTGCAATTAACCTGCCAAATATTGAAAGTAGATGTGTGGCTCAAGTGGTAGAGTGCCTGCCTCGAGGAAAAAAAAAAAGCCAAGGCACAGCAGACGGCCTTGAATTAAAGCTTCAATGACACTGCACATTACACACACACACACACACACACACACACACACACACACACAGAAAAGAAATCTCAAAGTGACAAATAGCTGTTAAATTCCTGTGCTAATTGATTCAAGGCTTTCTGTCTGAGTCATTTCCAAGTAGACCCTATTTGCAAGTTCCCCCCACACTAGCTTGAGGAAGGGGTCATCACTGCGATCTTCAACAAAGGAGTCATGAGGCCTGTGGACTGAAAGCAAAACTGTAAAACATACATCATTCATTTCATTCATGAATTGGATTTTCCATGGCTTGAAACTGGGTCCTTGGATTGGCTTAAAGAGGCCAACTGTTATCATCTAAACCCAGACCTAGAAAAATGGCTCTATGCCTATGGAGTTCTCCAGAGTCTGCCACAGGATGGGGTGAATCATGACAAACTTCCCTCCAGCAGCGCCTCACAGGGCCACCCACCCAAGTATTCCATCACCCATGGTCTGGGGCTGCCATATTCCCAGGATAATATCATGATTCATCCTGTTCTATATGCCTCCAGAATAGACCATTTATCTGAGCCCGGCCAGGTGACACAGAAATGATGAGTGGAGAAAAAGCTTCATTGTTCGATCGTAATTTACAACAGCCGGGGAAAATATTTTCTATCTCATAAAATAATGTTCTGCACCAACACACACACACACACACACACACACACACACACACGCAAAAACTACACACATAAAAAATGAAGCAAAGAAAAAAGAAACTTCTTAGAGACTCCGTGAGAAATAAATTTGGTCCATTTTAATTGGATCATGACAATGAATTTCTATTTGTAATGACAAAGGAGTCTTGGACTTGAAATATCTACACGGAGAAAGCAGTTTCCATGTCTGAGATTAAATGAGAAGCAGACCTCATGGTACATACTCAGGAAGTATATTATTATTATTATTGATTAATAATAATAATAATAATAATAATATATTGGTTGTAGGGCTTGAACTCAGGACCTGGGCAGTACCCCTGAGCTTTTCACTCAAGACTAGCATTCTACCACTTTGAACCACTTTCAGTTTTCTGGTGGTTAATTAGAGATTAAGAGTCTCACAGACTTTCCTGCCCAGGCTGACTTTGAACCCCAGTCCTCAGATCTCAACTTCCTGGATCTGTGATCTACCCTGTATGGGAGATTAGGCATTTTAGGGTTCTCTCTGTGTCTGTGTGTGTCTGTGTGTGTGTGTGTGTGTGTGTGTGTGTGTGTGTGTGTGTGTGTCTTGTTTCATTGATTTTTACTCAAGGCTACTTCTCTACTACTTGAGCCACTGCTACTTGAGCTACTACTTCGAGCTTTGTGTTTGTTACTTGCAGATAAGAGTCTCAAGAATTTTTCTGCCTGGACTGGTTTTGAATTTTGAGCCTCAGAATCAGCTTCCTGTATAGCCAGAATTACAGATATGAGCCACTAGTGCCTGGTTTAAAACAATGGAATTTGGCAACTTAATCTCTACTCAGCTCCACCCAGGGGGCATACATGGACAGATAATGGTCTCTGTTCCCCAGGAAAAATCTCCATCCACAGGGCAAAATAATAGTTGTATATACAACTCTGAAGGAAATGTTTATATAACCTCATTTAACCACATAAGCAAGAACTTAAAATCCACATATTTAGTTAGATTTTAATGGGAACAGAGCAGTTAATCCAGGCTCTCTATTACAAGAGGAAATCTGTTTGCCTTTCAAAAAATATGAGTTAAATAATCCTTTGGACAGCAGGCTCTCATACCTTAGTATTTGAAATGTTTTTGAATCATTCATTCTGTTCATTATAGAAAAGCAAATTTGCTTAGCCACTAAATACCCAATGCTCACTTAGAAAACATTAAGGAATGTGATCAAGAGATTTGCTTCCTCATGAAACAATTGTCTGAAAGCTGCAAGCATACAAAGTACTCTTTTATTTTTTTTTTTTCAAAGGAGCACAAAACAAGCTCTGGCAACTGGCAGATTTAGATGCTGGTGATGATGCTGTGCTGGCCTTCTAACCAGTCCCAGCTGCCTCTTACCTTGTAGCCTCCCTTCTGGTCAGGTCATTCACTGGCACGCCCTTGGGCTCCCATCTCTACTGGGATGGGCTCCCATCTCTACGGTGGGGGTGAAGACGGGCTTTCAGATTTTGAAGGAGGCACTCTGGTGCTTTCTTATGACTGGTTAACACCTAGTTGGATGACTTTGAGAAAAATATTTTCCATCACTTTTACCTCCATTTCCCCACTGATAAAGATTTAACAGAGAATCTTCTTAATTCACATCTGTAAGTTAATGTGTATCTATGA